>NC_140936.1:128341890-128449390 GCF_014529385.1 Adiantum capillus-veneris
GGCAACAATCTTGCAACCCAATAGACGTGATCGAAGGCGCTTTGGTCAAGCAGCATACGTGAGGCCACAAGATGTAGCGTCTGACAGCTCGAAGGATAATCATGCAGACCACATTTTCAATGAGGCAATGTTTGAGCCCGAGATCGATGTAATGATTGAGACGATCATGGATTTAAAAAGGCTTATCTATGATGATATGAAAAGTGAAGCCGATACGCCATTGTATGATGGAGCACGTGTGTTTAGATTGAAGGCACTCTTGGTTCTTCTCAACATGTAGGCAAAGTTTGAATGGAGTGACACTAGCGTCACCGTGCTTTTCAGGTGATCTATTACAATGTGTTTACTTTTATCAAAAACTCTAGATGTATAACGATCTGATAGATTACTTACACAAGTGTACCGTATTTTTTTTGCTGTGTAGATTGCTCAAAGAGCACATACTGCCAGGTGATAATGTGATGCCAGATTCGAGAGAGGACGCAAGAAAGATCTTGCAAAACTTTGGAATGGATTGCAATTCGATGCATGCTTGTTGTAACGACTGCATTCTTTCTAGAGGGGAATACATAGACATGGAGAAGTGTCCAAAATGTGATTCCAAGAGATATCGAGTAAATATCCATAGAACAAAAATTCAAAAAAATGTTTTGCGACATTTTTCTCTACTTCCTCGCATCAAGCATTTCTTTGAATGTAAGTCCATGGCCGCCCTAGCATCATGGCATGAGGAGAATAAATGTTCAGATAGTGTGCTATGGATTTTTGCAGATTGCACAGCCTGGAAACATATAGCCAAAATATGGACGGATTTTGCCAGGGAAGCTTGAAATTTGCGCTTAGGCTTGGCTATGGATGGTGTAAATCAATTTGGTCAAAGATCAACATCTTACAGTGTATGGCCCATTGTCATCGTCAACTACAACATTCCCCCATGGTTGACTACCAAGAAGGGTACCTATGGCTAAGCTTGATTGTGACGGGGCGGTATAAAGTGAAGAATATGGATGTTTATTTTCGTCCACTATTGGAAGAGCTACAACGATTGTGGATTGACATAGAATTAGTGGATACAAGCCGACACATAGGTCGATGAAATGCTTTGATCAGAGGCATTCTAATGTGGACCATGCATGACTATCCCGAACTAACAGAATGCTCAGGTGATTTATACTCAAACTCAAACACTGTAAATCTTGGTTTTTCTCAAGCTTATCTATTTTCATGTGTATACATGCAGGACTTCAAACAAGCGGATACAAAGCATGTGTCACATGGAGACCTAGACTGAATGCACGCCGGCCATCCTCATTGAAGAGAGCCACCGAGGATGTCTGCACAAGCATAGTTAGAGTAGAAAGAGATGTGTGATGATGGTTTGCCCCCAGGGATAAAGAGACTCTCTACGGTACGAGTTACCATATTGGCCCCAACTCATGATCAATCACTTGCTCGAATTAATGCACATATTGAAGAATGTGGGTAATCTACTATGAGACCATCTGACCGGTAAGAAAGATACTTTGGGAGCCAGGGTTGACCTTAGAAATGTGGATCGTATGGAGCAATATTGGCCGCAGACAGCATCTCATGGATCGATAAGACTTCGTAAAGCGCCATGGATTTTCACAAGAGCTCGAGTACACAAAGTAAAAGAGACCATTTGATCTGCGCGGACCCCCACTGGCGTAATACACTCACTCCAAACGTGTTTCACTAAAGAACGAAAGATTACCGGTTTGAAGTCACACGACTGGCATAAAATGTGTCAGGTATGTTTGAAGTGGAATATATCATAGTGGGAATTATGTAACAAAATCGTTTGTGGACTTTAATCTAATTGCTATACGTGTTTGGCAGTTTATTTTACTGGTGGCTCCTGACGTCTGTAACACAATCTACAAACTTGCAAAGTTGGTGCAATGGATCTCACAAAAGGAGATCAATGTAGACTCCATACCATTTGCCAAACTAAATGCTGCAGAGGTTGTGTGCATGTTTGAGAAACACTTGCCTACTACCATGCTAACCATTCAGATGCATCTTCTTGTTCAAATAGGTAATGCGGTGGAAATAGCTCGCATAATACATTCCAGATGGATGTTCTTTTTAGAACGTTTCATGAAAACACTTAAGGGATATGTGCGTCAGAAGGCACGTCCGGAGGCTAGCATGGCAGAAGGCTGGCTGGTATCAGAGTCCCTAGTTTACATTGGAGTGTGTCTAAACGGATTCGATAAAGCTCCGGACACGCTATGGAGAACCATAGATGATGAGCACATATCTAGGATTGTCATGTGCAATCTCGGTGTTGAGAAGAAGATGACGGAAGATATAGAGGCTAGAATCAATCAATTTTTTATGCTTCACAATCCAGTGATGCTAAAGTGGATGTCACAATACGAGGATGCAAAGCAAGAGTGACATAGAGCACGGATCGAGTGGGCACGGGGAAGACGACTATCGATGCATTTTGCGGTGGGTCTGGAGAGCCTACCAACATTCATGAGCTTAAGATGGTTGCACAACCAATTGAAAAGCGCACAATAGTGCGATGAAGAAGTGACTAAGGAGGAGTGGGAGTACTCTCGGGGTTGCGTGTCCAGGGTAAGTTTGCAATGTACGACTATTGACTTTCTGGATGTTTGAACAACCACTCATAATCTTTGTTGGTTTTAGTATAAGTCATACATAGTAACATGGTGTAAAGGTCAACATTTTAGGGTGCAACGGATCGACAAAAAGCATTTTACTCAAGATTGTGGAATCATGGAAAAATTTGAACAGTTTAGTCGAGGAGGTCCTCTGATACAGATCCTGTGGTGGCGGAACTCACTTACTTCGTCACGCTACAAGAGATTTTGAGGATCGATTATAGAGGATTTTTGTCAACTTATTCGACGTGCAATGGTTCAAGATAATCATGGAGGGTCGCAAGCTACTGTATGTAGAGGAGAGTGTGGTTTCCTTGAGGTGGATTCAACTACAAAATGGGCAGACCTAAGAGAAACATCCGTACTACCCGAGCATTGTGAACAAGTAAGTATGTAAATAGTTAACATCCAATTTTAGAAATTATGTGCTTGGAAGCTCTCATGTAAGTTATGGGGCTCTAGCAAGTGATTATTCATCCTACAAAGTCTACATCAAACTGGTGGTACGTCATAGAGGTAGCCCATCCTAGTGCATGGACGTATGAGGGCTACCATGTGCCAATCACAACTCGGTTTCAATGGAGGAGATTGGAGAAGATGCTCAGTCAGAAGCCGCTAAGGTGGTGCCAGACGAGCATCAAGTTGCTACTCTCTATGGGGTGCATGTAGAGCATCTACAAAATGAAACGGAGAACATCTGACTAAACAGAAACCTCTATATAGATATAGGAATTTATGTCGAGCTATGCGAGGATGAGAGAGAGACCTCTTAAAGCCATAAATATTGTATTTGAAAAAATTTGCTCCCTTTTATAATATATATTGTATTCACATGAATTTTTTTCCATTCATGTCTATATGCGTCATTGTGTCATTGTATTTAATCGTCATTGCATCCACTCCAGGTACGTATGCTCCATGTATGTTCTCACAAGCAGGGACGACGAGCACTGCACTCCGAGTGCGATGGAGACTAAGGCTGCAATTGCGATGGAAGTGATCTATCTCTGCTCATAGATGCTACTCGTCCCACCACTAGATCTAGTTGATCGGGTGAAAGAGATGCTAAGAAGCACTACTACTGCTTCTTAGGGTCTCTTTCATCCGATCAACTAGATCTAGTGGTTGGGCGAGCAGCATCTATGAGCAGAGACGGATTGCCTTCACGATTGCAACTTCAATCTCCATCACACCCGGAGTGCAGTGCTTTTACAAATCCACAAGAACTTCAACGCAATTTCTCTACATAGGAATACCTCCCCCTTTATGAGTCCTCTCTCTCTCTCTCTCTCTCTCTCTCTCTCTCTCTCTCTCTACTTATCCATGTTTTCTTCTCCATTCATTCAGTATTAAGATTAAATGTTCATGTGTTTAATGCAGGTATGGATGATGATGAGTTTCTTTCTTCTTTGTCACCCCGGTAGAGGCAGTGGTACGAGGATCGTCATCACTCTGGAGCACCCTCACGCCGTTCTACTCCTTCAGTGTCTCCCTCTATTTCGGAGTATTCAGCTCGCTCTGAAGCTTCGGTGTCGATGAGACGATCTTCACACTTGTCTAGGCACCGACGCTCTAGTGGTGGCAATGGAGGTTGTTGTGGGGATGCCACCGTTGATGCCTCGACACCGCCTCGTGTTCGACGAGGCTCTTTACCTTCCCCTTCTTTGCCCGCCCCCACACTAGCCACGGCATTGCCATCTACACAAGGTTTAGGGTTTAGGGTTCCTGGCTACACACCACTACCTACTCCTCCGAGAGTCACCCCAGTCGCTTCGGGGCCCAGACGCCAGTGGAGACACCTGACGTCCGTACCCCCATCAACACGCGGCTAGAGACCCCTGCCGAGACGCCCATGTTCACGCATCATAGGCAAGAGGGGTTGCCTTGCTCTGTTGACTTCGGCACCGGATTCATTTTGGATGATGAAGGCAAGAAGGTGATTTCACGCATGCGCGGTCTTTTCTCTCAGGTGTTTAGACACTATATACTAAACACCTAGAGTAAAGTAGCAAGTGAATTAAAATACAAAGTCATCAGCATGCTGCATGACGAGTTTCTCGTGTCAACACAGGATGACCGCTTCAATGAAGACCTGATGAAGGTTCGAATGCGCGAATACTGCAAGCAAAAGAGTTCTGAAGTGCAAAAAGCAATACAGAATGGGTGGAACAGACCAGATTGGCTGGCCAAACAAGATTGGAAGAATGCGAAGAAAGCAGCACGCGAGAATCCTGACAAAAGGAGCACCAAAAGGAGGCACCCAAAGTGCGAGTAGAGGCAGGGAGCTCGCACCACTTGGGGAGCGGCGGGTGGGCATCATTTGAGGTTGATTTTGTAAGTATTTTTTCATTGCTCTTTAGGTTTGATAGTTTATGGTTTGGGGGTTTTTAAATTATAACATAATGGATTCTTTGTATGTTTTGAACAGTCGTCATGACCCCACACCGTACGAGCGCGAGAACGCACGTAGGAAGGGCTTAAACGCGCTGATGGACATTCTGAGTTCTCGTGGTGGCATGGTAAGTATTAGGGTTTACTCTTTTCTATTTTTTGTATTGTTTTGTAAAGTATATGTTTATACTTACAAAAAGTTGTCTTATTGTATTTTTTTGCAGAATCCGATAGATACGCCGCTTGGACGCGATGAGACATCTGATTAGACGACGGCAGTCTAGCCATAGCTAGATAGCATTAGTTTCCTTTTGTCATAGCATATGTATCATGAGATGACGTGTATACGTCTTTTTGTAACTATTGGAAAACATGTATATTTTCTCAATAATGACAATGGTTTTATAACTATTACATTTGCAAAGCTTAACAATCAAGTGATTTTGCTATTAATCAGTATAATTGTCATTGATTTACTTTCATCAATCTACTTTTGTCACTTTTGTATCTTTATTTTGCAAACAATACTATGGAGGATGGAGTTAATGGTTATATTGTCTTGTGGATGACTACTTTGGGTCTATACCTAAGCTTGTACTTTCTTTCAAAGGTGAGTCTGGGCTTATCTAAGATTCATTTAGGTTTACTCTATTATTGAAACATTCAATATGGTTGATGGGTGACAGGGTATTGAATGCCCCGCCACCAAAATTTTTTACTCTCGCGCGTCGCTGTAAGCGTGGCTATATAAGGCTCTGCATTGTCTCTATATGCATCGCTATAGGTAGCCTGTATGCGTCGCTATTAGCGTTGCTATATAGCGACGTCCCCGTATATCAATGCTATTAGCGACGCAGGGGAGTATAAAAACCCAATGTATTTCCGTCGCTAAAAACGTCATAAGTGCACACAACCTCTTGTAGTGATTAACATTTGATAATTAAAAAACCTAAAGAATATTGTGGAGTAGCCTATGGCCTTGAGACCATAACTAGTCATGTGTGGCATAGTATCAAAGAATATACGGTTGTGTCAAAGAATCTATATTAACATGCCACACTTTCATCAATACATGATTTAAAACTTCAATAAAGCTTCTAGAAATGGTCTCTAAAAACTTTAATAAGGCTTCTAGAGGTGGTGTCTAAAAAAAGGATGTGTTTAAAAATACCATTGATATGACTAATAAGCAGCATATGAATTGATTATGCCAAATCTGTATGGGTTGTACACAAAGATTGCCAACAACTCTTTTATAAATTTTATGGTCTTTATCTCATGTGCAACAAACTACTAAGTGCAAGGACTATAGTATCTTCAAGATAGAGGGTTTTTATCAAACACCTTTTGTGTAGCATTATCAATTGTCAACATCTTTTTGGTAGTTTTCATCACCTAAAAAAACATGGGTACTAAGAAGAAGATGATAGGAGCTTCAAACAATTATAGATTAGGGAAAATTTGGACTCTCAAAGGGGCCCTATAAGGATGTTTGACTTTGCCTCTCTTCTCCAAAGTGGGAAACATGGTGAAATACATAAATGCTTTGTCAAAACCTTATCAACCAGCATATCATTCGAAAGATCTTAGAAAGTAGCTTCTAAATCCTCAAACTCCGACAAACTTGGAGTTGATTTGTAGAAGTTATGGCCTCCCCACTAAAGCTGAAATGTGAGGAGAGATTCTATTTATAAGAGGGAGTTCTCACATAAAAAAATAAAATCTTCTATAATATAAAGAATCTAATGGCATGCTATATATCAATGGATAGATCTTGATGAGTACATTCTAAATCCAAAAGGTCCAACAAATTTTGATTTCATTCGTAAAATTTTTACTGTGCGCCCGTTTTGGACAAGAGGGAGAAAGTCAAAGTCCTTGTAGGGCCCATTTGAGAGTCCAAAATTTCTTTAATGTTAGCAATGTTACTTAAGCGAGAGGTGTCTTCTCACATATTATGCACTTTATAAATCCAAATTTTAATGATTTTTTGAAGCTATTTCTTAAACGAGATTTTAAATTTTACTTGAAAGAAGTTGGTAGCTGATCAAATCACGGTTCCACTTTGAATGAGATACTTGATGTAACTTGAGAAGAAACTCTTCTAATTTATGAAATTATAATAGCAAAATGTTTTTCAAAATATGCCTTTGAATGACAACAAAAATCAATTTAATTGTTTCAGTGCAACTCACAACTAATCAAATTGTGTTTAACAAACAATAGAGCACAATGCACACATAAGACTTTGTGTCCTTGAGGTTATAGGATACCTTCTATATTGAGTTCTGATTAGAGCACCTTTTTGTCTTGCAGCCTCAAATCTTGTAGAGTTAAGATCCATATGGTATGGATATGTTGGCTTTATATGGACCATATGATTCCAGATGGCATAAATGCTCTGTAAAATACTCAAATATTCTTCTTTTTAAAAAAAGGCTTAAGTCCTCCTTTATAACTATCAATAGATGGAGACTAAGTGTGACCTAAGAGAGTTAGGATTTTCTTTGTAGTTTGCAATTAAGAGGCTTGTGCTTTTCATTATGTAACCTAGAGCTAGCCTCCATGATCTTAAGGCTAAAGGGTTCTAATTCCAAGCCACACATGGTAAGTGCTTTTTGGAAAAACATATGTCAACTTATGGCCTTGCCGTCATAGGGTGCTGATGCCATAGGTACAAATTACATCTCTTATTATTGCCTTAGGATTATAGAGTTTTTTATGGAGAAACTAGTGTGGCCCATATGTAAGATCATACAATGCCAATAGTCTACATTCATATAGCCACACTTTGTTAAAGTGTGTCTAGAGATCAAATGGATCCCTATGACCCAAAGGCCATAAGGTTCCATTTTTAAATAAAGTTGAGACACTTTAAGAATTTAAAAAAGAATGTTATTTGTCATGAAATGCCCATGATTTTTTTTGAAGTTATTTATATAGGGATCTTAAGAGACTTGTTAAAAACCTTAGGATGTTAGGAAACTTATTCTTGGCCACCATTAGTAAGTATCCTGTGGAAGAACATAAGCCAATGTATTGGGTTCACAAGGTCTTGATACTATAGAGTCCCCTAAGCTCATAGAGTAAAAATATGGCCTTATGGCCATGTAGGTTTCGTTCATGGTACAATGGACACAAATTGTAAAACAAAAAAAATTTGAATCTTTTGATAAACTAAATTAAGCAAACTGCACATCGAAGTCAAAAGCTATATAAAATTGAAAGACAAATTTGCATAAGCACTTTGAAAAACACATAAATAGCTTTTGTAGATTCCATAATATCACAAAAATTTACTCGATCATCTCCTCAATGGAGATCTATTTGAGATTATATTGAATGTTTAACTTCTTTATATCATTATTGGCATCATGTAGTTTGATAGCAGACTCCTTGTATGCCACTGTTTGGGAAAGCATAATTGCTTCAATACCTTTTAAGGCTAGTAAAAGTTTCGTACTCTTTAAATGCCTCACTTTTTATTGATCAGATGTTAGGAGTTTCTTGTCCTAACTTTGAGTGGATACTCCACTATTGCTAGATGTTGCAACTTTTTCATCATCGCGTGAGCATGAGAAGCTTCTAGTAGTCTGCACGTGAAGTAGGTTTTCCTAGACAAACAAAATTTCTCTCCTTCCACTCTTCACAAACCATGTGAACATGATTATAAAGTTCATGTCCTTGCACTATGGGTGCTTGTCCATACAAATAAGAGCTTGTAATTATGCAAATGTCGATGACATGATGAAGAGCTTGAATATATGGCAACAGATCCCCAAGGAGGATATTATCCTCCTCCTCAACACTGAATGATGGCCAAAAAATACAATTCAATGTAGGATTAACACATCCCTTTAATGGTGCATCATCTACCAGAATCATTCTCTTTTCATCAATCCCAAATTATGTTGATGCAATAGCCAATGGTTTGAAAAGTGCTTCTACTGCTGGATTATCAAGGCAAGTGATTCTTGATTCTTCATATGATTAACATTAGCTTTGTCCTCAAATCATAAAGAATGGAATATTTTCTACAGTATCCTTCTCTAAAAGCTTAATGATGTCCATAACATGTGTATCATTAGCAGTTGACCATATCCCAACATTGAAATTACTAAATAGAGTCTTTAAAAACTCAATGCATCATGGCCATAGATAACTACACTCATGTTGAAACTTTGAGCTCTTCATTTTTCTAGAATTGTTCCAACATTGTCTCAAAAGAAATCCACCCAAGCTCACTGTTATAGCTAGCATTGGCATTTCAATGGGGGTGAAATCTCTAGGTTACCATGCACCCCAATTCCCAAATCTTGAGTTACTAAGATGTTCTCGATGGATCCTTCTTTTGATCTTATATATGTATTGGAACTTGCATCACCTTCTACTTCCATAGCATCACTCTTCAAATTCTTCTCCAATGATTGCAATGGTTGACCTTCAGTAACTTTTAAATTTTTGTCAACTTCTTCAAGAATAATCTGGTTGCTATGGATATCCATAGACTCTTTCTCAAAAGGTTCAATAGCTTGAAAATCCTCTGTACCAACAATCTCAGGTGAAACTTTCTCAAATCGCAATATCAAAAGGTTCAATAGCTTGAAAATACTCTGTACCAACAATCTCAGGTGAAACTTTGTCAGTCGCAAGATTGTGTTGAAGGATTGCAAGTTTTAAAGAGCACCTAAAGTTAGCTTTGTCACACTATTAAAAGAAAACTACAGAGGATCCAAATGACAAATTTGATATCTAAGAAAATATTAAATAGATATCTAAGAATGTATTTAATAAGACGAATGATTCCATTTTAATATAGCATGTAGAAATTTAAGGACCACCCTAAAAGGCCTTGTGGCAACCTGGTAGACTTTGACTACAAGGTGTTGACAATAGGTTTCTTGAAGAAAAACACATTCTACCTATGGCCTAAGGGTCATAGGGTGAAATTTGTAGGTATCTTGAAGACTGTGTGGGAGCTTAAAATATTCCTTCTATGGTCTTAGGTCCATAAGGATTTTTATATATAGACAATTAAAATAGGAAGAAATCCATAGTCTTAGGACTAACCTCAGCATTGTAGGGTGGTCCAAAGGCTATACATTGTTTCTCTTTATGTATAAAGTACTTCATAAATGCCCTATGGACCTAGCAACATACAAAGGTACATGCAAAGACCACCCTATGGCCTTGGGCCATGGGGTGCTACAAGAAAAAAGTACCCTATTATGTACTTTAGTGAAACAACTCCTTTACCCATTTATGTAGAATTAGGTAGATCCTAAAGACAAAGGCTTGCCTTCTATGTTTGTTAGATCCTTATTTCCCTAAGGCCATAGGGTAGCCAAGGTGCCCATTAAGAGAATAATGTAACACATCTGAAGAGTATCCAATGGATCAAGTGTAATGGGTAGATGAGGGGTAGATTAGGTGTCCTCTAGAGAATCTATATTGACACCTTTTGGCCAGGGAACCATAGGGTACCCTCTATATTATTTTTATGACCATATCATGCTTTGTTTTGAGCCTAAGGTATTGTGGCCTTATTTTTATATATCGGTATATTAGAACCCTATTAAGGACCGAGGACAATAAGGCTTACTCTATATTTTTTGATACAAGGGTGCTGATAATAGGATTCTTGAAGAAACCCACATTTTACACTATGGACTAAGGGCCATAGGATGCTCTTTGTAGGTATTATTAAGACTCTATGAAAGCCAAAATTATGCCTTTCTGTGGAATTAGGACCATAAGAAAAGGATTTATTATAGGTATTAAAGAAGAGGGAATTATAGTCCTAAGATTTTAGAATGATTTATATATGTACCTCCCTATAGCCATAGGGCTATAGGTCCTATATGGAGTACCTTATAGAGAAACTAGTAGCAGTTTATAGCCTTTGGGCATAAGATACATTTTGGTGATCTCACCACAACCCCGTGAACATTTTACTCAACATAACATAGATCATAGTGCCAAAGGCTTCCCTCTATTTTAGTTAGATAACCCTATGGACTTATGGCCATAGGGTGGCAAAGGTTCCCTTTAACATTGCAATGTACTACAAACATAAAGTTGCCAATGGACCCAAGGCCATTGGTGACCTAACTATACCTATAAGGAATCTATATTGGGACCCTATGGCCAAGGGAAAATAGGGTGCCCTTTTTATGTTTTTATGACCATAGAATGGTATTCTTTGATACAAGGGTGTTGATAGGTTCTAGTAGGACATTTTACCCTATGGCCTAAGGCCATAGGATGCTCTATGTAGATATTTTTAAGACTCTGCAAAATAAAAAATATGCCTTTCTCTATGAAATTAGGACCATAAGAAACTTTCTTTTAGGTATTGAAAGAGAGAGAAGATTGTAGAATGATTTATATATATACCACTCTATAGCCTTATGGTTATATGGCCTATATGGAGTACCTTATAGAGAAATTGGAAGCAATCTGTAGCCTTTGGACATAGGATACATTTTGGTGATATTGTCACAACCCCTTTATCTTTTTACTCAACATAACATATATTAGAGTGGCAAAGGATTCTCTCTATGTTAGTTAGAAAACCTTATGTACTTATGGTGCCCTATGCTTTAACATCTTAATGTACTACAAACAAAGAGTAATCAATGACCCCAAGGTCATTGGTGAACTAGTTGCATCTATAGAGGCTCTATACTGGGACCCTATGGACCAAGGGAAATAGGGTGCCCTTTGTATGGTTTGACCATAGCATGGTATGTTTTGAACATAAGAGTATGTAGTGTTACATAGATCCCATTTATCTTGTCTTCTTAAGTGTCACTTGGACCATCACACAAGACACCCAAATAAGATAAAAACATGTGATGCTCTTGGTACACATCATGAAGACTACATAAAAACCTAAACTATGCACCCTTATGGCCTCAAGACCATAGGGTTCAGAGTATAAAAGGAATTTGAGACTTGACAATACCTATGACCTTATGAAAAGATAAAAGTACAAATAATAATAACAATAGATTTCAAAGTGAAAATGGGAGCATTAAAAATAGAATCAACAATAGCTTTGTAGGTTCTTGTTTTAAATGATAGATATATTTCCAAGTCTTCCATTTCATTGTTTTCTTGATTTTGAAGTCACATGATCACAAATATTTTATTATTATTAGTAAATTAAATAACACATTTACTTTTCTCAATGTTCTTAATAACCGTGTATGTAAATTTGGTTGTCTGACAAAATATTGAAAAGTAAAGGATATTGGAAGAATTGAAAGGGTGGCATATCTTAAATATGTTAGAGGAACATGCTCAAGAAAGTAATCAAGGTCACAAAATTCAAAAGGAATCTTTTCAAAAGTGCAAACATATCCACAAAGTTCATTAATAGGTCTAAGCCTTAATGCATTTCAATGCATTTGATCATCTTTGATTTAACCACTAAATATACAACCTAATTTACAAACTTAAACAATTTTCATACATTATACAGTCATTTATTTGCAATAAGCCTTGATACAATGTTCCATTGCAACATGACAAGATAAAAAATTGTACTAGTCCTAAACTCCCTCTATCAAAACAAATTCACGATATCCATTTCAATTCTCTACATTATATAAAAGAAAAACAGAATCATAGTTAGGACCAAAATACTCTCACTTTCTATCTTTGAATAAAATCTTAGTGAAGTTGAAGAACTAGATCTTCCCATAAACCAAAGGACAAATGCTTTTTAAACCATTTGCACTTTGATACTTGATGTTCATTATCTAATCAAGTAATTGATATTTACAACAAATGTTGAATATATGTTCAATCTAGTTATTCATAATACAAAGATAATTATTTCAAATACTTACACCATCAATTCACAATAAAAGAACTTACACTCAACCAAAAATTATTATAAATCAACTATTCACACTCTCATTTTGCAATTTTAAAGACTTTTTTTTTTGTTTTTTTTCTAACTTATTTCATTCTCAATAGAATATTAAACATATGTCCCTTTTGTATATGACCCCTATGATTCCAACACAATAAGTTGGGATATCGTCTTTCATAAGGTTGGTTTGGAATTCACACACTATGACCCTAAGATCTTGAACAAGATAGTAAGGCCAAAGAAAAATATTTTTGAGACAGAGTCTTTAGGTGACCGAGAATAACCACCCAATGGCCTAAAGGCCACATGGTGTCATGTGATTTTTTATAGGACGTGTCCATAGAGAGCTAAGTGATTTGCACCCATGGGCTGGGTTAAGTTTCCCTTTGGAGATTCTATGTCCGCACCCTATGGCCATGAGGCCTTAGGGTAGCCCAAATTCTCTTGGGTAGCTTATGTGCTCGTAGAGATTCTATGTTGACACCCTATGGCCCTAGTGCTATAGGGTAGCCCAAATGCTTATGTGCCCTTCTAGAGATTCTATGTCATCACCCTATGGAAGTAGGATTTTAGGGTAGCCAAAATTATTTTGGGGGATCCTATGGACCTACGGCCATGGGGTGCCATAGGCTACAAAAAACTCTATAATCCTTAATTCATAGGGTGTTCTGACCAAACCTCTAGATTTATCCAATCCACTATAAATCAGTTATAATAAACATCAAATAATCACAACTTTAATATATTACATAATATATCCTATGACCATATATATGTAGGATGCTATTTTTGACAATATGTCCATATGATATCATACACGCAAGTCTAATTCATTTATTGTGAAAACACTCAAACTCACAAGTTCACATTTTTTCAAAGAAAACAAAATGAGAAAAACAAACAAACTCAGAACATCAATGTTTTGAACATCACAGGTGGATTTGATATGGAAAAAATAAAATAAAATGATAAAAATATTAATCTAAACATCAATGATGTAATATCATGGGTGGATAGCTTAACCTGTTTTCTATAGACTTTCTAGAATTACATCAACACTTGCATCCAATGGTTCTTCCTCTGACTCCTTGGAATTGACTTTCTTTGTTGTATCCACACTTGCCCACCTTCTAATATCAAGGTCTTCATCCACTATGGAATGGCAGCTTCCAATTGTATCATTTGATCACTAGTACAGACAACTGATATCACCTTTCTCTTTTGTTGTAGTGCCTCTTTAACCCCATAGCCTAATAAGAACATGTCTATTACTTGATCATATTCTTTGATACGGATGCATTTGATTGCAAGACGCATAAAAGAATCTTTGGCGATGGTCACAATAGCATACTCCTCGTAGTTGATGTACAGAGTATGCATTGGCTCCACCAACAGTGACTTTTTAACATTAGACTAGTTGGTGTATTTCTCTCATTGACTAAAGAATTTTCAAACCCCAAAAACTACTTTGCAAAGGGCACATGTTTGGATGGTCTCTGATGCCATTAAGGAGCTCAAAGGTACAACATGCATTTCATACCATCTAGCTTTTTTAGAATTTGCCTTCTCTAGGAAAGCGACATGCTAATACTTGATGAGCCCAAAATTACAAGCTCTGATGGTTGATGTTCTACCCCACATATTCCATCAATTACTTTACCAAATTTGATAGCACTCCAACCACTAGATGTAAGACTTCTGTGTATTGTATCTATGATACAGACATCAACACAAATTGTACAACTATTCTCACTGCAAAGAAACTCAATGCCTTCCAAATTCTTTCCAACACACTTGATTGTCCATGGTAAAATGATTTTCACATTAGAAGTGTCATTATTTTATGCAATGATCCACTACACATATCCCCTGGTGATCTCCAAAAGTGGTTCTTTCTCCTTTGCTTTTTGTAGTAGGAGATTTAGCCATTGAGTACAACTCGTGAAGAAAGATTTGTTGATCTCATCTGTAATGTTATAATAAGAATTACATTCTTCCCATGAATTAATTTCTATTGTTAATGGATCTAGATCTTTAAACACCATCACCATTTGAGGTACAAAAACCTTGGTCACGTTTAAGTTCATTGCACATGCAATGAGATCAAGTAGGTTTGCTTGATGTGGTTTCTTCACTAAGAAAATATTATATTCTATTAGATCTTGTTGTATTAACTTGACATCAATATCTTCTAAACCATTTAGGAATCTAAAGGTTGTTATGCTTGGTTGTTGTCCATGAGTAGCTGATGTTTGATGCTTCTCCAAGATGTTTATCTAATGGTTGTAGATTTCATCATTGTGCATGACCATGTATGCTACTTTCTAGCCCACTCGTAAAAGTTGTGGCAACTTCTTTATCAAGATCTTTTTAGTTGGGATGTATAACAGATTCCAACACAACTTTGGAGACTGAATCTATGAACACTACCAATGAGGGGGTTTCAACTTTGGGGGTTGCAAGTCCGCTAGCATCTCTTGCTTCTTGAGTATGTAAGGGTATAATTGATTTAAGGTTTTCTTGGGCCACATTTCAACTATTGTCTCCAAGTGAGGGAGTATGAATCTCCTTGAGAGTCTTAGCTTGGCTTGCTTTACCTAATTCTTTATTCTATTGCTTCTTATTTTTCTTTGTGCTACTCAATTTACCTAGATACTAAGTGTATTTCTTTAAGCCCTAAGGATAAAGGTCTATGAAGTTTTCACTTGGAGTCTCCTCCTAAAGCTTTAGGAGTGTCCTCCTAAAGCTCTACCGACCCTGCTTTTGACATTGTCACTCCATCATAATCGAACTTCACCAAGTCTTGAGAAACGACCACATGCTCCAACAAGTAGGAATCACCATTGAGTAGCTTTGCTCCGAGACATGGAGACATTTCAATATCTCAATAGTCTTTCTTTATCTTCTTAACAATCCCACAATATTTGAAGGACAATTTCTCTTTACCTTGAAAGAAGAAGTGGACTTTCTCATCACTTCCACCATTTGGTAAGTAAAAATCTAGATACCAAGAACTTGTTGTTGAGCATGTTGAATCAAAATACTTTGGCATTATCTTATGAGACATTTTTTTGTAAAATGAACTACATATATTTAGACAAGATGGATATTAATCCACCCATTTGGACCTATGGCCATAGAGTCCCGTGTATGTTGTTGAGAAACCCTGTGGCCCTAGGTACAAATGGTGCCAATAAAATGGTTCTACAAGGGTTCCTAGGCCATCCTATAGCCCTAGGATCATAGAATCTCTTATGACATTAGAGGAACCTTGCATGGCAAAGTAGTAGCCCTTGCATGGCCTAAATGCCCCTCTAGAGTATCTACACTAACACCCTATGGCCCAAGGTCCATAGGGTGCCCTCTAATTGAATCAAAGTTCCTATGTCCATGGTGTCCATTTGGGTGCTCTTTGGTGGCCTATTATATCCTTTGGGTCCTAGGTCCATAGGGTGCCTTTTAATCAAATCAAATTTTCTATGCCCATGGTGCCCTTGAGTGTCCTAAGTGCCCTTTAGAGCTTCTACATTGGCACCCTATGGCCCTAGGGGCACAAGGTGAACTCTAAACTAATGATATTTCTTATGTACATGATTCTCATGTAGGTACCCTTGAGTGGAATAAATGTCCTTTTAGAGTCTACATTTGCACAATGTAGGCTACCTCACATTCTCTAGCTATGCCCAATCTACATACACCTCACATTCTCCAGCTATGCCCAATCCCCACATACCTCGATCTAGAGGTGCACGAAGATCAAGACCATCGGGTTATAATTGCGTCTTTATTGGTCAATGCCTATATTCATGGGTGGAACATACATGCACACCCATGTCTACATGACAATTCATGTAGTGGAAAAAATCCCTTTGTCTTCTAGTTTATTGCTAAACTGTGACCTCTACTGTAATCCTAGACTAACAAGAATGTCAAAAATTGCATCTTAGCTTGGCTATGTAGTATTATGCATACTGGGAATATGTCACAGATTGGACTCTATTGTAATGAGAGATCCTATGGCCCTAGGGCCATAAGGATTCCATATTGGTGCCCTTTAATAGCCTAAATGCTCTTTGAGAGCTTATGAATTGACACCTAGGACACCCTCTGGCCCTAGGGCCTTAGGTTTCCCTCTAGTATGATGAGAGATCCGATGGACCTAGGGACATAGGGTGCCAATGCATAAATTCAAGGCACTTAGGTTTCCCTCTATTGCAATAAAAGATCCTATGGCTCTAGGTCCATAGGTTGTATCTTCATTCCGATTAGAGATCTTCTGGCCCTAGGGTCATACGTCTGTCATGGGCCCCATGCTGGTGCCCTTGTTTCCAGGGCCATAGGTTGCCCTCTATTTTGATTAGAGATCCTATGACCTTAGGGCCATAGGTTACCTATGTATAATATTAAGGGCCATAGGTTGCCATCTGTTGCAATTAGATATCCGATTGCCGTCTATTCCAATGTATAGGCTCAAGAGTCATAGATTTCCCTAGGGACATAAGGAGTCCATGGTGCATATGTAGGTGCCCTAAATAGGCTAAATTCTCTATGAGAGCTTTTACAACGATACCTAGGCCACCCTTTGACCCTAGGCCCATAGGTTTGTTTCTATTCTAATGAGAGATCCTATGTTCCTAGGGCCATAGTATGTCAATATAGAAGCTCAAGGGCTATTGGTTTCCCTTGTAGGTACCCTTGAATAGCCATCGTGCCCATGTAGGTGCCCTTGAATGGCCTAATTGATATTTGAAATTGGTCTTTAAGAACTTTTACATTGACACATAGGCCATCCTCAAGCCCTAGGTACATAGATTTCTCTCTATTCTGATGAGAGGGTGCCAATGTAGATATTGATGGCACATATGTTGCCCAGTCTTTGAGAGATTTTAAATTGACACTTAAGAAAACCTCTGACTCTAGGCCCATAGGTTGCCCCTTATTCTGATGAGAGATCCTAGCACCATGGGGTGCCCCCCTATTCTGATGAGAGATATTAGGGCCATAGGGTGCCAATGTATAAGGTGAAGGCCATAGGTTGCCCTCTATTGGAATGAGAGATCTTATGGTCTTAGAGCCATAAGGCTGCCATGGTTAATATGTAGGTGCCTTTCAATGGCCTTCAATGCTCTTTCAGAGCCTTTACATTGACACCTATACCACCCCCATTCTCTTGGGCTATAGGGTTGTACTGTAGTAGCTCAAGGGGCATAGATTTCCCTCTATGTCAATTAGATATCCTATGGCCCTAGGGCCATAGGGCTACTATGGTTCCCATGTAGCTGTCCTTAAAAGCCCTAAATTCTCTTTGGGAGATTTTAAATTGATCCCTAGGCATCGCTCTGGCCCTAAGACCAAAGGTTGCCAACGTAATGTACACAACATTCTTCAATAGAAGTATTTCATTACTTTGCAAATATTTAAGGTTTGCATTTTATTACATCAAAGAGTATTCTAATGGAACAATTGGATTGAAAATCGAACTCTAGAACTACTAATTATGACCCTTATTCAGTTGAAAACAATAGGTTGATGGGAAACTTAAGCTTCGAGATGTATCTAAAGATAAGAAATGACCTTTTAGGAAAGGAGGAGTATTTTTAAGAAAGAAAGAGGAGGGAGTTAAGTTTAGAGTTCTTTTTTTGGAAGCCAAGCTTCTTTTAAAATTGGAGAATCAAAATCGTGCATCGAAATTCATGTCCACTTTAAAAAAAAGGCTCCGAACATACGTCAACTTATGTCTCTTTGCTTTGCTCTATTCTTAGCTGGCCTTGAGAGCCTATATAAAGACTCCTCTCCCTTCACTTTGAAGACACGCAGCGACACACTCTCAGAAGCGGAATCTCTCTTGCCTTGACGTCGGAATTACCTTCTCTCTCTCAAGCTCTTACCTTCAAGCTTTGGATTTTTCCAACTCTCCATCTCCAACTCTTTCTCTACCATCGTCATGTTGCACTTTGGATTTTTCTGTTCTCTCTCTCTCTTTCTCTCTCTCTCTCTCTCTCTTCCTTTTCTCTACCTCAATACGATAGCTCCGAAGCGAGTGACTCGAAGCTCAAAGGATGCTCATATCGTTCCACCTCCACGGAAGGTGTAAAAGAAGATATCCTCTACTCCAATCATAACTCAAGCGGAGGTATTGACTTTGAAAGAAGGTGAAATCATCCATCCTCAAACACGAGAGGTAATCAAACATGTCACTAATCCGGTAAGACAAATTTATAATTCTACATTGCTATTCATGTTGACCTGGGAAGCTAAGCATAGGTATTCCCTTAAAACCTCCAAGAAACATGATTTCATCACAAGAAACAAGCATTTGTTTTCATAGATTAGTGAAAGAACTGTTTGATAAATTATCATTGTTTGATAAATTGTTATTGTTTCATACGTTGTTACAGGTTGATATGAAGAGTTGGTTGATCATGTTTGAAGAATAATTTAAAGAGAAGAATTGTTGAAATAATATCTTTTGCTCCTCGCAGTTAGCGAGATGATTCCATGGGTAGCGAAGAGGTAAGCTGAGGTTATCAACTCTCTTTTGTTCCCCGCGGTTAGAAGGATGACTCGCGAGTAGTAGGATGCCTAGCGGTTAGCAAGATGCCTCGCGGTTTGCGGGATGCCTCACGGGTAGCGGCATGCGTGGCGGTTAGCAAGATGTCTTGCGGCGGTTAGCGGGATGCCTCACGGTTAGCAAGATGGGAAGGTTGCACAATGCACGGCTAGAAAATAAATCCTTTGCAAAGGCTCTGTTTGTTAGACAAAGAAAGTCCGTGGGTAGCGGCAAACTCATAAGAAATGGAAAGTGTTCTTTTTCTTCAAATATAGGACTGTCTTCATCTCGGGGGGTTCACTATGTGTAAAACTACCATATCACGTGCGTTCAAGACATATTTGTAAAACCCCTTATCTGTGAATTTTGTTAAGAATATGATGTACCCTTTTCTTTTAAAATCCGTACGTTTTTTTCAAAATTGAAAAAATAATGCCCTTATGTATATATATTTCTGTAAGTTTCAAGAACTTTAAATACCCTTCTGTTGAACTCACGTGATAGGTTACATTTTTCTTAGTGACCTCCCCGGGGTCTTCATTAGACTTTGTTTGAATTGTTTTGGTATTGTTTGAAGGACTATATAAAAGAACATGTGATTGGATTAATTAAGGAACATTGTTTGTATATGTAATCGTGTGGTAGTAGCTAGAAAACAAGATAAAAGTGTGAGCGTGGGGGCTGGCTCAAGTTTCCAGTCAAGGATGGTGGTCTCAAGTAGTCGAGAAACTCTCCACTCCCTCTTATTACGAGAATTGAAATTAGAGACTCATTGTGCTAAGAGTCAAGAAGTCCTAAATATATGTGCCCTTGAAAGTTATGGGTTTGATTAGCGAGTTAGTTTAGACTAAGTCTCATATCATATGTATGGTTTATGGATGGCGTATGTGCGGAAAAAGGTGTTGTTTATGGATTCTAAATATGTCAATGGGATTTCATCTCTATGTTAGGAAGTAGTTTTCATTAGAATCCTTGATTTATTGACCTGGCTTGTGGCGTATGACTCTTTTTACCATGATCACTATGGATAGAGAACTTCTTCTCTTCTGTTGCTCATATCTCTGGTTTGTGAAAACGGAGTAGGGTGCCGTCAGCAGAACTTTAGAATAAAGAAAGGCCTTCTATCAAGTCACCTCAATCTTTTGTGGGTTGGGGACCTCACAACCAATGTATAAGGGCCATAGGTTTCCCTCTATTCCAAGGAGATATTCTATGACCCTAAATGCCCTTTGACAATTTTTACATTTCCCTTCTTGGCCACCCTATGTGTTGGCAGATACGCCACAAGCAGACGCTAGCATAGCGAGAACAAAACCAGAAACTCTATGTCATCCAAGGATGAAGCTTAACCTGTAGGCATGTGGAAACAAGAAGATGGATGTCAAAAACCTTTTTGACCTTCTAAGACAATCTCTACTCGAGGAAATCAAATATAAACGTTTTATGCACTAGTGAAAGCAGCTCAACCTACAATGCTCATTCTATCCAAAACTAGACCACACGCATTCGAAAATTCACGAAACTCATAGGATACACTCTCCTCATCAAGAGATCATTAACCTATGGACTATGACTTGATATCCTACCTCAAACCACCTCATGTGACAATCATGTATAAAGACACGAAGCAAAATGCAGGTCACCACTTTTCATTGTGTATGGACCTAATCCGGCTCTACCTACCATGAATCCATAGGTATAAAGAAATCACCAAAGGGACACACAGTTTGCAAGAAAACTCACCCGAAATCTCGTAGGTGCTCACTTCGGGATGACACCAAAATCGTGCAAACTTGGCAATGGATTGAAGCCCTAGTTGTTGCTAATGCATTGGCAGTGTTTCTTTTGCAATGGAGGTTCAGTAGAGCGCGTAGCTCAGAGAAAAAATACACACACACTCTCTCTCTCAGACACAGCACACAATAAACTTTGGATTTGATGAATTCAAAGGTTAGCTTAGGGTTACAAAAATTGGCTTACATACAATTCCTCCTTAAAGGCTTGTTCCCACAAAGAATATTGGCCGCTTAAATATTACAAAAATGTCATTCCGCTTCAAAAATAATGATACAAAAATTTTGGAAAATCTCCTTTTGTGTTTGGGCGTCAACACTCCCCCCTTCCGCATTCATGTCGTCTCTAAAATGACGGATCTTGATTTTTTGCTTCTAGTAAAAGCTGACTTTGTGTCAATGGAACCCTTGGGGCTTTGGCAGCTTCAAGTATGACTCATACTTTATATTGACCAAGGTGATTGTGGGTTCGAATATTTTTCTATCATAAGTAAAGAAGCTGATGTAGAAGGCTTCCTCAAAAGCTTGCATGTGGTAGCTTGGTAAGAAAATTACCCTTTGATATAGCAGATGTAACACCTCTGGAGATGGCTGCTGTGACAAATAAAATGTCAATGTGGTAACAGTGTCGCCTGTTGATAGGAGCGTTGAGTCCATAGCTTTGGACGGTGAGAGAACTTCAAGCACATACACCATTACACAGTGTTGTTTACATGTTAGATTCTGAATATTGGAGTATGGACTTAATGTCCAATGCTGAAGTGATTCATGATTTTTACAAAGTGGTAAACACTTTCTATGCCAATGTTGACGATCGAGTAAAATGCATAAAGGAAAGTGCAAACTCCATTGTTTCAACAAATGACAGAGTAGTAGCTTGCATAGAAATGGTGGATGATGAATGGTGGAGAACACTACACATTGTTGCATAATCTTGTGATGAAGTTTTTAAGTCAGTGTTCTTCTAATTCAAGTCATAAAGAAATTGGAGCACGTACAAGTACATTCACAATACTTCTTGAAATCGACTTCTTACAGATCAAGCAGATAAACTAGTCTACATGTACTGCAATGAAAAACTTCTACAGCGTATTGAAAGCAAAGAATATGAAGAAGATATACCCAGATGGATGTACGATTGTGAGGTTGTAGAAGACATAGAATTCGATGTTGGGCCTACGTTGTGCACAGAGCTTGAAATAGAGGAGAATCTTGATATTGACTTAGACAAGTGCAATCAAGCATGCGAGAAAGTAGACAATGAAAGAATACTGGAAAATAAACACCTGATATAAGAAGAAGAGCACAACGAATTTTCATCACATTTGATGTTTGTAAACCTGTTTTCTACATAGAGTGTCATTTTAGTGAAAGAGTACAATTAGTTTTCGTCTTGGAAGAGATTTTGAAGCACACTAAGAGTCCCCTCTCTAGATCTCGATGGTTTGTATTCACTAGCCATGCTGAGCATTTTATACAAGCCTTCATTCATTGCTACACTACACAATGCGCATGTGGACACGTTTTGCATTTGTCTCACCAAGCATATAAGATGACAATAGTGTCCACATGGCAACATATAATGGCCGCTCCAACCGTCGAATGCTTCGTAGCAAATAGGACAATGGTTGGTGGAGGAGCTGATAGCTACATTTGATATCCCCACAAGATCAAGATGTATCAAAAAATGGGAGATATGATTGCCTTGGCGGAGAAGGTTTAGACGCCGAGTCAAACCTTGGACATCTTGACTCAGCTTGGTGAGCAGAGCTTTAACTCTTGTATTTGTCTGGGGAGGAGTGTGTGCATGCGATAGTCTAACTACCTCTTTTTCTTTATCTTTTGTCCATCTTCCATATCTGTAAAAAATATATATGACATAAGAATCTCACTGTCTTCGAGCGAATAGTAAATGAAAGATGAAATGACATAAAAATAATCATTTCTTCAAATATTGAAACTTTAATGCTATGGGATGAAAGATGAAATGAAATAATTAATAAAAACCATCCGAGACCAAAAAATTTATCTCTTACAAAAACACATTTCAACACACAACTTTATAAAGACCAGAAAATCTCAATGAACGTCAGAACAATACACAAAACAAAGTAATCATTGTCATCATTGGTTGTCACCATACATTAGCTCATGATACAATAATCAATGAAGGCATCAAAGACCACACAAACTATCTCTTATGAGTTCACATTTCATAACTCAAATTTAAAAAGACCACAATTTACTTCCATTGAAGAATCATGTTTAGTTATATTTCACGTTAAACGACACAGAGAGTTTGACTAAGGGGCGTTGCACCCTTGCCGACTCACTTTCCAATGATTTAAAAAACTCTGTCATTTGCAGAAGGGGTTTTCTCCCCTCACGTTGGAGAGGGGGAATGGGGGAACACACCCGGCACAAACACAAGGGCCTCTCTATAGCTCAGGGTATTCACAGCACCCCTATCCTCTCAAAAAACACCTTCAAACACACAACTCACACTAGCACACCACCGCCTGCTCAATTGTCACTTCTCACACACTCCACAAAACCACCACCCAAGATACACCTACTACCACTGCCTGTCTCCACCCTTACACACACACACACAGCCACTCAATCTCACTCTCTCACTCAAAACACCACCGGTCCAGGGGGGCACACACTTCCACACAGCTGGCACCGAGGGGAACCATGAAAGTAGGAGAAAGAGAAGGGCAACAGCAAGGGAGGCAACAACGACTCGATTACAGTCCACCAAACACTTCTACAAACTCACACTACCATCACCATGGCCATTTACACAAGAAAAATACAAAGCGCTTTGACAGGCACACTCCTCTGCCCAAGAGCTCCACTTTGCAGGCTTCCAACGGGCCCCACAAGCCAAGAAAAAGCCCCTAATTTGATCATTTTTTGACTTTTATAGGGTGGAGGGTTCAATTTGGAAAATTGCCCTCTAATTGGTCCATGTGGCACCTTTTTTTGGTATCTCTTGGGAAGGGGGCACCGCCTTTTTCCATCTGCTCTCTTTGCTCTTTGGGGGGGGGGGGCATTAGCGACGTCGCTATTGCCCCCTAGGCTTTTTATTTTTTTATTTTCCTTTACCTTCATTTTTTACCCTCTTTGGATTTAGCTTTGCACTGCTTGACTAGCTTGACTTTAATCTTCCCTCTCTCCCTATCCAACTCCTCTTTTGCCACTTTGGTCCAGCCTTACCTTGCCCGGACAGCCCTTGGCTTGCTCTTCGTTGCCCTCAAGCTCTCTTTCTTTTTCTCTCTATGGGGACTACCCCCTTGGCACTTTGTCTTTCTCTGCCCACCTTGCCAGTCTCCTCACTGTGGGACGGCCCTCTTACATGTACCGGGGAGGCATTAGCGACGTCGCTAATGCCTTTTCCCCTTACCTTCAAAACATAGCCCTATTTGCGGTGGGAACGGGCACCCACTGGGGCCACCACATCATCATCTGCAAGACGGCACGGACCGCCTCCCTACCGCCAAGCGGGCGCGCTATTACGCCGCCCCGCCTCGCCACCAAAACCTCCGTGTTTCCGCCCAGCAACGCCCACGGGCCGCTTGCGCCACCATCTCCATAGCCATGAGCTCCAAGAGCTCTCTCTCCTCACTTGTATACCAAAGAGGCCTCACCGCCTAGTCTTAAACCCCTGTGCTCAGAACTCCGCCTGCGCATGCGGGCCAATATCGTTGCCACGTGTCAGCCTGGGGGGTGACAGCCTTTGGAGCTCCCACACTCCCTTCAAATACTCCCCATTTGCTTTCCTTGGCCTTCTTTCCCAAGCTCCCTTCCACTGCTCCAAAGTCCTACTCCCAAGCCGCAAAGCCCGAACAAATCTTCACTGTATTGGGTCAGTACCATGTAAGCCCGCCCTTTGACTTCTCTGAGTTCGCCATCCGAGGCCGCCAAAAATCGGGAAATGCATCTGCAAGTACTCGATCGCCCCATTTTTTGTTCACACTGTAACTCGATGCTCAGGCCTCAAAATCACGAGCCGCGACTTCCTGCTGACTCCACACAGCACGCCCTATCTGCTTGGACTTTGTCGTGGCCTACGAAAGGCCAAATTGCACATTCCCCAATGCAGGCAAGTGGGCTTAGACCCGGTCCACGGAAAATCTTCAACTGACCTTAACTTGCTATCCAGAGCTCTGATTTGCGATCGAAAAAGACAGGCATGCTCCATAACTTGAGTTCTACGCATGTATGCACTGACATCAACCCGGGCCACCTGTCCCTAGCTGCCCTGTCCGTCGGGGATCTACAACATACTCTTTCTTTAAACCGCAATATCTTGCACACCGGGGCTCCGTTTGAGGGGCCGTTTGGACTGGCTTCTAGAGCACGCTGAACTCTACATTCTCACACATAAAACCCACATCTCGGGCACAGTAGGCCACCAACCTACTTGGCTCTTTGTAGCACACCTTTGGCCTAAAAAACTGCTTCGAGCATATACCTCCGCTATCCTTGGGCTGCCTAGGGCCTTGGCACCTGTCCTAGCCTTCTGCACTGCACTCACATGCTGCCTCTGCTTGGTATAGACCATCTCTTAGCTCGGACCAACTTTGGCTGCACCATCATTGCCCACCCCTTGGTTGAACATTTATGTTCAACCACGCATGGCCTTATTGCAATAAAAAACTGCACACCCAAAACAGACTCTCTGTACACTACAAAACCACCTAGTATATGTACATAACTGGCACCTGCTACCCGCTGTCTTTGCTCGTGCGGGTTGCCCAACCCCCTGCTTTACCTGTTATCAACATCTTGGGTGGAACACTTTGCATTGGTCTCTTCCATCCACCTGCAAACAGCTTTGCATAGTGCCACACCAAGGTACACACCCAACTGCATAACCAAACTACCATCAACATGCTTCTACCACTCCAAGCACTCCTTGATAAACTGCCCACTCGCAACAAATCACCTTCAAGAACATCAAACAGAGCACCCTCATGCTCACCATCCTGCTCAATCAACACTCGCGACCTACCTGACCCGCCCTCCCATCCATGTAAAGCTAGATCTTCGTCTAGCAGATCCTACACCTGCTCAACAACACACTGCACAGCTGCTTTGATTAGCATTCCCTTTAACCACCACTGACAAACTTCCTTACAAAGCTTGGACACTGCTTTGGAATCTGCATCACCTCTCGTAGAGGGCACCAACTGCATAGGAAGCACCTCTAACTTTGACTCTACTCTACCCTTTTCACCTGCCCTGAACTCAATTCCAGCATCGTCGAGCTCCTCCTTGTCAATTGGCCCTTCAAGGTCAATAAGCACCACCTGCTTGTCCGTTTGAACCACCTGCTCTTGTACTAATGCATCATCAATCTCTGTCAAGAAGAGAGAAACTCGTTCTCTATCACATCCTCCTCATCCTCTTCATAGGTACAACTGCTGATAGCCGTTTTTCGGCTTTCCGTAATTGCCATAGTGAGTTAACCCACCCTACCAAAATCATCCAAACAATGTGGCTATCTCTACCATTTCACTATATATAGGTGTGTGTGAGTTAGGGGACTTTTCCCATATCTTCTTAAAAACCCTCAATTAGCTAGTCACTGGATTAGTTGAGCCAAAAAATAATAATAATAATAATAAATAAATAATTATAAGTATATTATGGTCCATTTGTGTGTAAATATTTCATTGTATATAGGGTCTAAATAAAAGGATTTTTTATAGTTATTTTGGTATTTATTTAAATATTTCTACCTATGGTGTGTTATTTATGCTATGTACATTGACTCACCATTACCATATTTTTTCTTACCATTTTGCATACTCTTTATTCCATATAAAAATAATTTCATGCAAGCTTCTCTTATTTTTGGTGTAACTCCATCCCAACAAAAATCCAAAAAACTAGTTCTATTTATGTGTATATTTTTTCACTATTGTGATTTTTTCCTTCCTACATCTATTCTCTATTACTCTCATAAATTAGACCACCAAAATAATTCATCTTTTGATGGTAGACTTATAATGAGAGAGATTTATTTTGACTCCTTTATATTTTTTCCACCTATATTATTTATATTTGACATGTACATATTTTTTTCAACCCCTCAATATTTGATTTTCTTAGTTGTACTATTCACTTATATCATGATCTCAACAATATCTTCAATTATAGACCTACCAAATAAGGTCAAGAGTATGTGTCATGCATGCATGCACCATGGGGGGCTCACTCTTGGAGGTATTCAAAAGAATCATCCAAAGAAGAACCTCACAAGGACTTTGTGCAGTGGAAAAAAACAGTCGGTTTTGCTGAATTTTTAATGATCACATGCTCCCTGGATTTGAAAAGGTGATACAAACAAAAGTTGTAGCTCGTGAGCTAAACTTTTACCTCAAATGTTTTCATATTTTTTTGAGCTACGAGATGTGAGCTATGATTTTATTGGTGGACCCCAGTTTCCCCATTCTATGCCGCCACACTCCCTCTTCCACTTTATTATTTTCCTCTTTTTCACACACTTCTCCACTCATCATACCCACCTCTCTCACCACTCCTCTCTGCACCCTACTCACCTTCTTCTCAACCTTGAAGAATAAGAGAAACCATGGTGAACTCATGTCTCATATACACACTTCCATTCCAAAATTGACCACCTAGTCTCATTTTTCCTCATCCATATTACCCATATCTATCAATAAAAACCACAAAATTCAGACTCTTCTCTTGAAAAACAGCATCATGGTGATTGATTACTCATGTTCACTTACTTTGGCTCTCAAGGAAGGTCAAGAGTGGAGAAAAAACGTACCGTCAAAGCTAATGGACCGTCAACAAGCGTCAAAATTGACCCTACTCAAGACACTTGGAGCATCAACATTGTAAGAAATCCATATTTTCTTACCTATTAAGAGTTTTTTCTTCCTTATTTGTATCCTACTTGGATACTCCCATTGTAAATATCCAATTCCATTTGTAAATCAATAAAAATACTAACTCTACCAATTTACTAACACTAACCTACTATGAAAAGTCCTATCACCTCCACTTCTCTCCTCCCTCTCTTCTTCATCCATCCACACCAACTTCTTGATAATTCGAAGCAAAAGAAATTAGATAAGTGCTGAAAATCTAACCCAACCATGGTTAGAGGAGTAACCCTAGCCCCCAAAATTGCTATAAAAGGAGGGTGTAGCTAGCACAAAAAGGGGGATCCATAAGCAAGAGCACTATGCTATAGCTTGAGAATCCAAGCTCAACCTCTCTAGAAGGAGCTCTTGAGTGAAAGCTCATTGTCTTATGCATATGCATGTTTTGTATTAGGGGTGATTAGCAAGGGAACTCTATGCCATTGTAAGAGAGAGTGATCATTCAATTGAGAGTAGGAAATCTATCATTTCTCCTACTAGTGTAAGCCCAACATTTGTTGAATCAAGGAGGGTGGATTTGGACTAAGCTTGGATACTTTGTCTCTCTTCCAACGTGAAGTAATGGACAACAATGATGTGTAAGTGTCTTGGTGTTTTTTAAGTTCATGATAGCTTGTCTCAAGGTGTTGTCATCAATTCAGCCATAAATTCCACATACTGTAAGAGGGCAACAGGGTGGAGAGGACTCCCCTGGCCTTAAGACAGTGATTGGGGTGGCTTTTCTTGTGATGTGTTGTGGTGTAATTTACTCAATCTATGTTGAACAAATACTAATCTCACTTTGATTGGTCGTGACAGATTTGTAAGAAGGTATTAATGCAACAAGCATCCCCTCCCCCTTCTCTCTCTTTCTTACATATATAATTGTGTTTGCTTGATCACAACCGATACATTTCAAAGCAGCCCGAGCACTCTCTCTCTCTCCTATCTCTCTCTCTCTCTCTCTCTCTCTCTCTCTCTCTCTCTCTCTCTCTCTCTCTCTCTCTTTACGCGTCCTAGTTCGCATCCAAAACTAGGTGGTGCCCCAAATTTGTGTAGGGTTAGGTTGCGGGTTTGTGTGTGTGTTTGTTGTTTTTTCCCGCACTTTAATGGAGCTTATATAGATTCACTCAAACTTGGCAGCACTTCCTTTGTCCACTCTGGAACCACCTGCTCCTCCTCCATAACTGGAACCGCTCTAGCCGGCATCTTCGGCATAGGGACCATTCAGTCTCTTTGTAACCATTCAGTCTCTTCTCGCATCTGCACTTCTCTTTGCACCACCTATGGCTCAGCTACCACAGCATCACATTGCTTTGGTATCAATGCATTTGGAAAACCATGCCTAACCTCGTGCTTCTTTAAAATATTTTTGGTTCTCCCTCTTGCTAGAGCTACCACCTCTTCATACGACATTGGACCATCTACCTCCACTTTATCTCGCACTTGCCAATGATTTAAAAAACTCTGTGATTTGCAAAAGGGGTTTTCTCCCCTCACGTTGTAGAGGGGGAATGGGGGAACACACCCGGCACAAACACAAGGGCCTCTCTATAGCTCAGGGTATTCACAGCACCCCTATCCTCTCGAAAAACACCTTCAAACACACAACTCACACTACCAGACCACCGCCTCCTCAATTGCCAATACTCACACACTCCACAAAACCACCACCCAAGATACACCTACTACCAATGTCTGTCTCCACCCTTACACACGCACACAGCCACTCAATCTCGCTCTCTCACTCAAAACACCACCGGTCCGGGGGGGCACACACTGCCACACAGCCGGCACCGAGGAGAACCATGAAAGCAGGAGAAAGAGAAGGGGGGAAGGGGAAACAACAGCAAGGGAGGCAACAACGGCTCGATTACACTCCACCAAACACTTCTACAAACTCACACTGCCATCACCATGGACATTTACACAAGAAAAATGCAAAGCGCTTTGACAGGCACACTCCTCTATCCAAGATCTCCACTTTGCAGGCTTCCAATGGGCTCCACAAGCCAATAAAAAGCCCCTAATTTGATCATTTTTTGACTTTTATAGGGTGGCGGGTTCAATTTGGGAAATTGCCCTCTAATTGGTCCATGTGGCACCTTTTTTTGGTATCTCTTGGAAAGGGGGCACAGCCTTTTTTTATCTTCTCTCTTTCTCTCTTTGCTCTTTGGGGGGGGGCATTAGCGACGTCGCTATTGCCCCCTAGGCTTTCTATTTTTTCATTTTCCTTTACCTTCATTTTTTACCCTCTTTGGACTTAGCTTTGCACTGCTTGACTAGCTTGACTTTAATCTTCCCTCTCTCCCTATCCAACTCCTCTTTTGCCACTTTGGTCGAGCCTTACCTTGCCCGGATATCCCTTGGCTTGCTCTTCATTGCCCTCGAGCTCTCTTTCTTTTTCTCTCTATGGGGACTACCCCCTTGGCACTTTGTCTTTCTCTGCCCGCCCTGCCCGTCTCCTCACTGTGGGACGGCCCTCTTACATGTACCGGGGAGGCATTAGCAACATCGATAATGCCTTTTCCCCTTACTTTCAAAAGATAGCCCTAATTTCCGCGAGAACGGGCACACGGGGGGGCCGCCACATCATCGTCTGCAAGACGGCGCGCACCGCCTCCCTAGCGCCAAGTGGGCACGCTATTACGCCGCCCCGCCTTGCCACCAAAACCTCCGTGTTTCCGCCCGGCAGCGCCCACGGGCTACCTGCGCCACCATCGCCATAGCGATGAGCTCCAAGAGCTCTCTCTCCTCACTTCCATACCAAAGAGGCCTCACGGCCTAGGTCTTAAACCCCTGCGCTGAGAACTCCGCCTGCGCATGTGGGCCAATACCGCTGCCACGTGTCAGTCTCGGGGGTGACAGCCTTTGGAGCTCCCACACTCCCTTCAAAAAATCCCCAGTTTTTTTTAACAAAACTGTTTTCCTTGGCCTTCTTTCCCAGGCTCCCTTCCAGTACTCCAAAGACCTACTGCCAAGCAGCAAATCCCCGCCAAATCTTCACTCTATTGGGTCAGTCCCATGTAAACGTGCCCGCCCTTTGACTTCTCTGAGCTCGCACTCCGAGGCCGCCAAAAACCGAGAAATGCATCTGCAAGTACTCGACCGCTAATGCCCCATTTTTTGTTCACACTGTAACTCGATGCTCAGGCCTCAAAATCACGAGCCGCGACTTCCTGCTGACTCCACACAGCACGCCCTATCTGCTTGGACTTTGTCGAGGCCTACGAAAGGCCAAATTGCACATTCACCAATGCAGGCAAGTGGGCTCAGACCCGGCCCCCGGAAAATCTTCAACTGACCTTAACTTGCTATCCAGAGCTCTGATTTGCGATCCGAAAAGAGAGGCATGCTCCATAACTTGATTTCTACGCATGTATGCACTGACATCAGCCCGGGCCACCTGTCCCTAGCTGCCCTGTCCGTCGGGGATCTACAACATACTCTTTCTTTAAACCGCAATATCTTGCACACCGGGGCTCCGTTTGAGGGGCCGTTTGGACTGGCTTCTAGAGCACGCTGAACTCTACATTCTCGCACATAAAACCCACATCTCGGGCACAGTAGGCCACCAACCTACTTGGCTCTTTGTAGCACACCTTTGGCCTAAAAAACTACTTCGAGCATATACCTCCGCTATCCTTGGGCTGCCTAGGGCCTTGGCACCTGTCCTAGCCTTCTGCACTGCACTCACATGCTGCCTCTGCCTGGTATAGACCATCTCCTAGCTCGGACCAACTTTGGCTGCACCAATGTTTCTCTAGCAGCATTCAATTTTAGACTTTATACAAGATGGCATCCATGGAAGCTTTTTCATGGGTGCTGCCGTTGATCCACAGCTCTTGGGCTGTCTCCCAAAAATCATAAAGTACTTGAAACAAAATTCCTAAAGCATAAATGTCACTCACCTCGGTATATGCATCTTCCAAAAAAGGATTGTACAGCTCTGGCGCAAGTGACGTCTATGGAAAGTTTCGTCGACCAACCCTCGTCCATTGTCTCCCCCAAATCTTCAAGTGCAGAGACCTTAACCAAACAAGAATCTAATGATAATATGTTAGTTAAACTCTCAAGTGTTCTACCCCTCAACAAAACCAAGGAACCTACTGGAGATGATAAGACCTAAGAAGACTTTTACGTAGTGGTATAAAAAGTCAATGAAGAAAAATACATTCTCGAATGCAAAAGTAAGGCAAATTGGTTCACCAGTTGGACATCATCTACACTTCAAAACCTTCTATCCTTAGAACGAATTCTACAAGTCTCAAAGTCTATGACAACATAAGGATACAAGCATGTAATGCTTCATCCTATGGCCAAGAAACAATTATTTGCCCATATGCGACAACATGCATCCCCAAAGGCATAAAAAATGGAGGCAAACTGAAGGAGCTGAATCTAGCTAAGAAGAGGCATTTCCTCAAGAAAATTCAAGAATTTTCATATTTTTCAACATCAAAAATGGACTAGTGGTCCAACCAAACCCACAACTCCTATCATTAAGGACAATGCTCTCAAGCTCTTTGTATCATTGTTTAGTAAGAATTCAATAGTCTAAGTCTCCCCACCAACCAAAATGTGTTGGGGGCATAAGAGTCAAGAGTCGGGCATCTAAGGCATGAAATGAGCTTATGATTTAGTCCCAGTGCTTCTTGTTTATTAAACTTTGTGATATGAGTCATAGCTTATAGAACCTTATGCTCAAGCTGGAGAGTTGAGCCTATCTACACGTGTCGCTCATGCTGGATGAGATGGGCATAAAAGTCAAAGTCTACATATGTTAAGGTTGGGGGAGTGGCAAAGTGTCCTTCACTCACGCAGAATTGCACTATGAGGTGAGTGGAGAAACCTCAAAATCAAAACCCCTTTTTGAAGTATTGGCAGCTATTGGACCATATTTGGTGATCTTTGTGCTACATTTACTTCAAAAAAGACCCATCACAACTCTTCTTTTGCACAACATGTTGTTGATCAATGGTGCATATGCATATTGAAGTGTCCCAACCTAAGACGCATGCATTAGACACTCTTTAATTATTTTACCAGAGCACTTGCACTTACATAATGTAACTCTCCAAGCCACCAAAGGAATAAAGGTAACTGTGTCTTGCAAAAGCTACAGCCACTCTAAATGAATAAAATCTTGAGAGGAATTGAAGAACATAGAAGCACATCTCCAGATTCACCAATTTTTCAACTATCAAATCCATGGAGACCCTAAAGTGTCTCAAAAGGTTGCAGGAATAACCTCCAAAAGGAAAGCAGATGCGATCACAAATCACAATTCACTTGGCTCATGAGAAATTGACCCATCAAATAGAACCAAGATGAGGGCTTGTGAAAACCCCAAGTTCTCTAATATGTTCTTTTGGGTAATAATTATGTGTATATATAGTTTTGTATTTATTTTTAACATTTTTATTTTCTCTCTCACTCCACATCATCTTGCACTAATGGTGGTTCATAGCATGGACATGTGTATGGATGCTTTGCATGAATGAGCACCAAAATCATGACAGCAGAGTGGAGAAACCTCGTTGTTTGCAAAATACATTTTAGAAGCCATGGAAGCAATTTAAGCAGTCCGGAATGCTCTCATTGCTACATTTTCTCCTAAAATTTTCAATCTCACTTATTTCTTGCACAAGATATGATTGATAAATTTTCTATATGTATGCATCCCAGGGGTGCCTTTGATTTTGGCACATGCACTAGTAGGCACTCTTCCTTTCTTCCAGCCCATCATACACACACCACATAACCCCTTGAGCCACCTTCAATAAATTGGGAACCTAGGGCACTTTTTTCCCACTGGGGTTTTTCCCCTAAGGTTTATTAAGGTAGTATTATATGCATTCAAGACCATCGTCAACCCCACAAACAGGTCATGATGGACGTGAAAGTTGTGGAAGTAGCAGAAACAAATTTCCCAAAGCTTCAAGGTTAGGAGGATAGCTTTACTTTCAGCATACAAATGCTAATTGAAAGAAGGGAAAATTTGAAGTAAAGTAAAGAAGCACTTATAAGGGTTGGCAAGATGCAAATATCAAGTTTTCATCCTTGGAATTGGAGCTGATCTCTTGAGATAGCTAATTCCAGTGTTGAAGGATTTCAGCTACTTAGAGTAGGAAGAGTTTAGACAGCAGACTAGACAGAAATCAGTGACTAGACTGAAATATGAACACGGAAATGAGAATCAGACTTAAGGACTGGAATAAAGTTCAGATTCAGATTCAGAAGACTGTTGAGAAGTCAGTATCACTGGAATATATATATATCATGATTGAGATTACAGTGAATATGACTACAGAGAGAGAAAGTGTAGCTGATAATACTGCCACTGATGCTCAAGTGCAATTATAGCTCCAAGCGCTAATACAAGTGATAACAATTGCCCCCCGGATATCAAAGTAATGGGCCCTATTTATATGCTTCGGGTTTACCGTAGTAATTACTCTAGTAATTACTAAATGATTCACTACCCATCTTCTAAGAACACGTTCCCACATGGTGACGCGCCAGCCATCTACATCCTTCCCTTCTTTCTTGAATTTTGGCAAGATTCTAGAATTTCTGAAAAATCCATTGTCTGGTTCTGATGTGGAACTGAAAAATCCATCGTCTGGTTCTGAAGTTGACAATCCATCTTCTGGTGGATTGTCAAAGTCTGACATTGAGAATATGGTGAAGGATGCAGAGCTCTAAAAAATAGCACTATCTTTTCGAGAGGCAGCTGAAAAGGCCAAGGTGGAGCTGTCATTTCGCCTTGCCTGCTCAGAAGAAAAGTCACCCCTGAATTCTGAGATAGAACTACCCAGTATCCTTCCATTGGACCGTCTTCCTTTTGCCCTTGCTCTTTGACCGTGTTGGTGCTTGAGAAGTCGCAGCATCAGCATTCTCCTTCTGAATCAGTCGGTAAATGGCCTCCTGCTCAAGCTGATCCTGCTGGTTTGTGGTCATCTTTACCTCATAAGGTGTGAGAGAATGATAGGTTTTGGTGTCAGGATCATAGAGTGTACGCCTGCCCTTGCTCAATCTGGTTCTGGCCAGTTTATGACAATGCAAAGCAGTATGGATCCATCGTTTGGGAAGACGCTGATTGGTTTTGACACAAGCTTTGAAAAGAATCTCAGCCATCTCCCTATACTACGGTGCCAAACCCGGCTTTGCTGCAATGTCTTTCTCAGGCAGTTTGGAAGATTCGATCGTGAGCTGTAGTAGCTGATTAGTAATCTTAGTCAATCCTCTGACCTGAATCTTCCACTGGCCCATACACAGTTGAATCCTATGTACCTCTTCCTTCATTGCCTGGATGTCATTGATTTGAAGAGCATCATTGAGCAATGTCTGCCAAGTCTTCCATTCCACAGTTGATCGCTCATACCAATCCCTAAGCTCATCAGTTATTTTGAAATATGTGAGTCGATCAACTAGTTCTTGATATTGAGGATACAGCGCTCGAAAAAATCTTGGCAACTCAATTTCTCTTGCTGGAACAGCATACAAGAGAACTGGAGAATCTGGCACAAATTCCAAGAAATTCAGAACTGCCTGGTTCTCTTGTTGCATCATCTTCCTAGTAATTCTTACTAGCTGGAAAAGGGTTCGGAGAGGAGTTGCCTGTACTCCTATTGACATTCGCGTTTGGGGTCCTCTGCTAGTGGTTGTCTGGTCCTCCAGGATAGCTTTCACTCTCTGGTCCAAAACACCTCTGGCAGTTTTCAGTTGTACCAAAACATCCTTAAGTTGGACCCTAACATCCTTCATGCAGCGGTAAGTTGGTTTGTTACCCAGCAGAAGTTCTAGTTCTAGAGCTAAAGAGTGACAATCTGCAGTAGACTGTCTTTGCCAGTGCGGGTTTACCACTTTCTCATCAATATTGAGTATCCATTCTAGAACTCGTTCCAACAGCTGAACTGCACTGGGATGTGCAGGAAGTCTGCAGGCTTCTTTATCATGGAAAGCAGCAGATTTCCAATGTTCCACCATTTCCCTGGCTCCCACATATAATCTTTGGAACCTTTCTAAATCAGTCCATAGAGCATCATCCTCCAGATACTGTCTGGTGATGGAGGCTTGTTGATGTCTCAGCTACTTATTCAAGGTAATGAGCTGCAGTGAATGCTGATGATCATTCAATGTTCCTTCATCCTTAACCTTCATTTTTCTTTAGCCTCTTTGCTGTGATGGGACTGATTAGTTGGCTCATCTCCAATGTTACTGGGCTGCTATACTTTAGTCTGTTGATGACCCGACTGTTGTTTTGTTTCCTGTCTTTCCTGTTGTTCCTCAGTCTGGTCTGGTTGGTCTGACTGTGACTGGACTCCTTCATCTGGACCTATCCCACCAGTACCAGGTCCTGAGGGTGGAGATGGTAGTGGGGCATCATCATCATCCTATGTATGCCCGGCTTCTTGATCATCCTCCTCCTTATCAGCTTCATCTTCTTCTTCTTCTTCTTCCTCCTCTGGGGATGTCTGCTGCTCAATATAATCCATGATGGCTTGGTTTATCAGAGCATTATTGAACTCACTCACCTTGTCCTGCAAATCACTTTGCAGACTTTCTATCAAGGACTTTAAATTTTTTAAGTCAAAAACAGCATTGCCTGCGGGGTTCAAAATTTCAGACAAGCTATTGTAGATGTATCTGTCCGTCAGAGAACGCTTCAGAGCTGTATGGTGTAATAGCAGATTTCTAAATTGTGCCCGCTTCGTTCTGAGCCCCATTTCAGCTCGCTCGGCAGCTCTCGATGCTTCATTCCTTTGACTCTTTATGATCATAATTTCAGACTCAGCTTTAGCTAACTTTTTGTTCAACAACTCCTGAGCTCTTTCTGATTGAGCTTCCAATACCCTGTGTTGTATGTTCTGCACTTCCTGGGCTTTCTGGAGTGTGGCAATCTGATGCTGTGCTTTTGCCAAGTCAGCTTTTTGCTTTTTAACTTCATCTTCTGATCCAACAGCCTCCACCAATTGTCCCATACAGTTGACAATGGTATTCCAAGAGGACTGTATCAGTACTGAACATCTGTCTTTGACCGTTGTTGGATCAGAATCAACTGGTTAATATATTGCCACAAGAGCCACATAAGGTAGAGATGCATAATCAGTTTTGGTGAGTAAGAGATGCCCTCTCAATTTCTAAGTTTGCAGTTGCTACATCTTATCCTTTTTAACCAGTTGCAGAGGGTTTTGAGAATTGACAGGAATTGTTTCAGACATAGTTGAGGACGTTGGACCTTTCCCCTTATCCAGTTGATTCTTGCCTTTGTCCCGTGACTGGTCTGGTACTTTTGCCTCAGTGACTGGCTTTACCTGATCTTTCCGAGTAGCACCAGCAGCAACTGTATGTTTGACAACTATCTGATCAGGTACAGTTGTCTCAGCGCTTGCTGCCTTTACGTGGATTTCGATTTGCTTCAAAAATTCACTGCTTTTGGTCAGTGTAATTCTTGGTTTCTTTGAACTACTAGCTTCCTCTGCAGTAGCTTTCCTTTTCAGGTCCTTGGAAGTTGTTTGACTATCCGTTTTCTTGTTGTCTGAGGACATTTCAATTTTCTTAGGTTCAGAAATAGGCTGCTTACTCCAAGCCAGCTTTACCTGCTCATTAATATCTGCAGCAATAGCCCAATATAGAAACTGCCAGACATACCATGCCTTGAAAACAGTTTGAGATTTCAACTTGGCAGTCTATTGAAGTACATTATGCGAGAGTATTTGACACAGGTTGATATGGACTTGTGGATCCAGTATCTTGGCCAACAACATATCAAATAATTTTTCTGACACATAAGTAGGGTTATTCTTAAGACTGACTACTTCGGCTACAAACCTGTAAGCAGCGTAGGCTTCCAGTCCTGCTACTGGAACTCCTTGAGCACTTGGCTTGCGCTTCTTTCGAGCTGCTTCATCCTCCTTTAGAGCAATACTTATTTGCTGCGCAGTTGCCACGGATGGTTTAGGCTCATTGGGCCTCCGAAATGCAAATACAATGGCTTCTGGTGTCACTGACACGCTCCTATTATTTATCATAGCACTACTGTTTCCTGCATCAAAGGAATCAAGAACTTTCTTGATGATCCCTGCATCAAAAGCAATCCTTGTCGCTTGCAATACAACTCGTAGATCCCATAGTTGTAGCAGAGTCATTGCATGATCAGTAAAGACATATCATTGGATTTTACTGTATGGACGAACAGGAAGGCTTGCCTTTGCCTCTGCAATGATAGCCTGGGTTTCTTCAAGAGTTTCCTGCATCTTCTCTGAACGTTTCCTTCTACCCATACACTCTGAGGTCGACGACGATGAAATAGGCGAAGGCGAAGAGGACTTACTTGTGTTAAAGCCGTTGCCTCTTGTCGTTGGTAAGGTTGTCTGACAGTCAGCTGTCTCGTCAGAGGTTGAAGTTTGTGGCTGTAGAGAAGAAACCTCGGAGCTTTGCGATGGGGAATGGTTGACAGGAGGAAAACATCACGCAGGAGATTTATGAGGAAAAATGCTATCTCTCTTTACTATTATACGTGTTCGCGCCATAAAAGCTCCACCACTCGCCGCACCTAGACTTGTGTGCGCCGTTGCTGACGTGGCAAACATGCATTGGACAAGACTGCAACCCATCCTTGTAATAATTATCACTGGCATACCATTTGACCGTTGGCCACTTAAAATTTGGAAAATGTGTTCATACTGGTTCTGAACTGATTCCCACTCTGGCTGGACCATACTGGTACTGGTTCTTAAATCGGCCTGATCTGATTCTTCAGGTACTGGTTCTAAAGCTGGAACTGGTTGTACATGGAAAAGACCAAAAATATCTCATTATGGTATCTCTTGATCAACAACCTCCAGTTCCTTAGTGACTTCTTCTAACCCAGTTTCTCTGGTCTCTGAGTAATAAAGTTTGATCTCTGCTCCATTATATACTCCCCGCAATATCAGTCCCGATAAGTCTTTTAATATGACTGTGCCATTGGAGAAGACCCAATCAACCTCAAAAGGTCCTGCCCAGGCAATCTTCAAATTCGGCTTCTTTGGACCCAGTCTTGACTGATATAGAAGCACTAAGTCTCCTTTCTGGAATTCTCGGACTTTAATTCGGCGATCATGCCAGTGCTTCCTTCTTTGTTGAACAATTTCCTGTTCCAATATAGCTCTTTGTCTGAGTTCATCTAACTGCATCAGTTCATCCAGTCTTTTCTTAAGATTATGGTTGAAGTCTAGTCCATACTTTACAGCCATTCTCAGACTGGGGATTATAAACTCCATAGGAACCACAGCTTCAGTTCCATACACCATTCTGAATGGTGTCATTCCAGTGGTTACCTTATAAGCTATCCTACAAGCCCAGAGAGCAGTCTAAAGCTTCAAATCCCACTGGTCTGGTTTCTTTTGTACTACCTTAGTGAGAAGAGTCTTAATTTTCTTATTGCTACTTTCAGCCTGTCCATTGCATCTGGGATAGTAAGGAGTAGATTTCCGATGCTTGACTGAAAGCATATCCAATAGGATTTCCATAGTATCATTGATGAAATGTGTCCCTTGATTGGTCACAATTTCCACAGGACATCCATATCGGCAGACAATATTCTCAAACAGAAATCTTGCAGTTGACTTGACTTTGTTATCAAGAAGAGACATAGCTTCAACCCACTTGGTAACATAACAAGTATCCATCAAGATGTACTTGTTCTTCCTGGGAGTCACCTTCTTAAAAGGTCCCATAAAATCCAATCCCCATTTCATGAATACTCCCAATGGTTGTATTGGCATTAAGGGAGTCATGTCTGCAGCTGTTGGTCGGCCCATTCTCTGGCATATATCAGAAGTTTTACAAAATCTTCTGACATCAGCAATCATTGTTTGCCACCACAGACCTGCTTGCAGAATCTTCTTGTAGGTTACTTCGTTGGAAAAGTGTCCACCAGACTCTCCATTATGTGCATCTGAGATAACTTGCATTCTTCCCTCCATTGGAACACATCTCCGAAGTATACCATCCACACCCAATCGATAAATTACTCCCCCAATGATGGTAAATTTCAGGCTTTTTATGATCAGAGCCTTCTTCTCATTCTGTTTCCAATCTTCTGGAAAGGCACCTTGGGAAAGGAATTGATAAATATCATACCATTCAGGATTCATTGATTCTTCTGCTTCCAACTGAAATAAATCAGCATCCACTGGTTCATCTCTCAGAGGTGATTCTAAATATCCTTCTGTACTTCTGGAAAAGAAGTCAGCTCCACAGTGGTTTCGGCCAGGCTTATGGAAAATTCTGAACTCAAATTCCATAAGGAACATCATCCATCTTATCAGCCTACCTTGAATAATGACTTTGTTAATCAGAAACAGAAGAGCTTGATGATCCACATAAAAATGGAATAACTTCCCCAGTAGGTAATGCCTGAACTTCGTAGCGCTAAAAACCATTCTGAGGGCTTCTCTTTCAGTAGTCGTATAGCCTTGTTTGGCCTGATTGAATCTCCAACTAGCAAAATAAATCGGATAGTCTATCCTGCCATCTGGCTGAGCTAATATTGCCCCCATTGCCAATCCTGAAGCATCTACATGTACATGAAAAATAATATCCCAATTCGGCTGCCTGAGGACTGGTTTGCTGGTAATGGCTTTTTTCAAATTCTGGAAACTCTCCTCACATTCAGCAGTCCAATTGAACTTACTCGTCTTCTTTGTAAGCTCATATAGTGGTACTGCTTGAGAAGCAAATTTGTGTACAAATCTTCTATAAAAATTCACATACCCCAAGAAAGAACTCAACTCACAAGCAGTTCTAGGAGCTTTAGCTTGCTGGACACATTGTATTTTGTCATTGGCCATTTCTATTCCATTGCGGGAAACCACATGTCCCAGTACCTGTCCCTTCCAAACCAGAAATACTGATTTAAATGGATTCAAGAAAATCCTTTTCTCCTGACAGCGTTTAAAAACCATCTCTAGGAATAGAAGGTGTTGTTCCTCAGCTGAATAGACGGTGAAGTCATCCATGAAAATGGCGAGGAACCGATGAATAAATTCATTAAATGTCTCCATCATACACCGCTGAAAAGTAGCTGGTGCATTGCATAGGCCAAAAGGCATTACCAGATACATGAATGCTCCCCACTCAGTGATGAAAGTGGTCTTGGCCCTATCTTCTGGAGCAATCTGTAACTGGTTATAGCCGCTATAACCATCCATGAAGCTATACATCTCATATCCTGCGATCTCATCAAGCAACATATCAGTAAAACGTAAGGGAAACGGATCCTTGATGGTTTGGGCATTTAGTTTCCTATAGTCAACACAAACCCTTAATTTCCCATTCTTCTTAGGAACGACGACTATTGGAAATAACCAATCACTACTTGCTACCGTAATGAACCCAGCCTTGAGAAGATTATCAATCTCCTCCTTGACCTTCTTTGCATAGTTGGGGTTCATCCGGTATCTTTGCAATCTGACTGGCCTAACTTCTGGTTTCAGTGGTATTCGGTGCTGACAGACTTCAGGATCTACTCCCTTCAAATCTGTATGTTCCCAGGCAAATACATCTTTATAGTTCTGGAACATTTTCCTTGCCTTTTCCTTCATTGCCGGTTTCAGGTGCTTGTTGACTTTGATCATTCTGGGATTTTCCTCTGATCCCAGGTTCCACTCCTCCACTTCTTGATCATCTAGAAGCAACCAATTTGGTCCTCCTCCTTTTCGTTTGGTCGAATCTTCAGCGTAGTCCCAAGAAGGTCCATTCATCTCTGAATCATTATTCTGATTTAGTGGATCCTCTTCAGAATATACTGATTCTTCTATTTGGCCAGTGTCCGCTGGTTCCTCTATTCTTCCAGTCAGCTGAACGGTTCTTTCCCCCGGTATTGACTTCAGTAAACTGATCAGGGAATTGTCTCTTCTGCTTGTCATCTTGTTCTTTGTTTATTAGGACTGCATTCAAATCAATTTCTGCCAAAGGAAATATGTTCATTGTGGCTAGCATTCGCTCAATTTTCTTAGCTCGGTATTTCCAACACAACTCCTTCGGCCTCAGTTCCTTTTTCCAGCTCCTGGTGTTGTTGGTCTGGATTTTGATTCTGCCACTGGCCCCTTCTATGGTTAAGGTCTGGTTGGCGTAGTCATGAACAACATGTACTGTTCTTAACCATGGGCGGCCTAATAGCATTCCATATGCTCCCTGGACATCCAAAACTAGGAAACTAGTTTTGAATTTTCCCTCCCCACTCTTATCTGCATGTTTTCAATCATGCCCGTCGCTTGTACGACTCGATGATCTGCCATTCTTACTTTGAATGGTGCTGGTTTCATGTTAGTAATACCCATTCTTTGTTGAAGATGGGCTCCCATTATATTGACTCCTGCTCCTCCATGCAGTATGACGCTTGAGAGAGGTTCCCACTGCTTCCTGACCTTGTAATCTACCTGAATAAGTGGAACTTCATCATCCCGGATAGCCGTCAGGTCTACTGTTCTAGCCTCTGCCTCAGTCTTCCTACGCTGCCTGATAAAGTTGGCCACCTCAGGTAAGGTCTTTTTTATATCCTCCAGCTCTACAGTCAGCTTCTGGATTCTATCACAAATTTTCACCTGAATTTCCTCTTATGCCTAGTCAAACTGATTGTCAGAGCTTGAAGAGCTAGTGTTTTCATACTGCCATTCTTCTTTAGCAGTACTACTCTTTTCTTCCTCTTCCATCTCACCAGCTAGTCCATGTACCACAGCCAGCATGGTCTCTGTCATGGCCGGTACTGACTGATCTTTATCAGTCGATTGGGCTGGTATCTTCTGAATGAATCTAGCCTCGAAACTTTCTGGCTGCTCTGGAAGCTTCTTAGCTAAATCCTCTGTGATTTTAGCTGCTAGTTCCCGCTGCTCTTGCCACTCATCTACCACCTTTTCCTTACCCTTGGCCTTCCAAACTTCCCTTTGTTGGGCCTGCTGTTGGAGTTTGCTGGTACTTCTGAAATGTCTGGAATCTCTTCAATGATTACTCATTTGCTCCTCGTAACTACTCTGACTGGGACTGGATCTGGTGCCTTAGCCTCAGTAGCAGTTGTTACCGGTGCATCTGGACATTGGGCTGCAAAATGACCATACTTACCACAGGTGTAGCAATTCATGCTTCTGGTCTGGAAGTTGCCTCTTCCTCTTCCTCTGCCCATTCTTGGTTGGTATCTGCCTCATCCTTGACCAGTACCACTGGTACCTGGTCCTTCTTCTTGGGCTACTTTGATTGGCTCTGCCTTCACTGGTTCAGTGTAGGCAACCACTAATAGATCCTTTCCTTTCTTAAAATGATGAATTCGGATGCCACCATTATTCCATAGGTGACCGAAGGCCTTGCAGTAGGTACATTGTGGGCATTCCATGGAGATGTGGTCCTTGGATTTACATCTTGAACACCAAGTCTCCATCTTCCGGACCGGCTATCTTGTGTGGCTAATCTCTGCAATTTGCCTAGCCATTTCTTCAATTCTCTTGGTCCATGATCCTTTCTTTGATTTTTCCTTTGTCTGATTATCGGAGCTGCTCTCGGAGCTGCTGGATATTTCACTGGAATTGGTTGCTTCAGTAGCCGAACTACTGCTATTGGTCCTTCACTTCTTGTGTCTCTTTTCTTTCTTAGCATGCTGTTCAAGTTTTAATGCTCGCTGGACCAGGTCGGTGAATTTCTTTGTAAGGGCTGGTACTTCTTGTTCTCTCAACTTCTTGCTTCTGAACCCATTTAGAAACCATGCCCTTAATCTCTTCTCAGACGGTGGTTCGTCTGGTCAGTTCTTTGATCTTTTCGACATAGCTGCGGACTGACAAATTCCTCTGTTTGATCTGATCCAATTCACAGAGAATATCCTCATCCCCTCGATTGTCGGAATATTCCAACCTGAAGGCCTTAGGTAATTTATTATATGATCTCATTTGGCATGCAGGGTAATGGTAATACCATTTCCTTGCTACTTCTTTCAAGGTTTGTGGAAAGTATTCCCCCCAATCATCTTCGTCAATGTTTTTGAGTGCAGCATACTGCTTAAAAGCTTGTATGTGAACATCAGGATCATCCTTTTTCCCTCCTTTGAACATGGGAAAGGAAATCTTCAGGAAAGCGATGTAATCATTTCGGTTACTGCTGATCTCGCCAGTTCTCTTCTTGGCTTCAGACTGACGCTTGGGAACCTTCTTGCAATTGTCAGTGTCAGCATCCCAGTCAATCTCTGTCTCTGTGTCAGTATCAGTATCCTCTCTGTTTTATCTTCTAGAAGTTCGGTGACTTCCCTTTCTGCCTTTGATATGCTCATCTTTCTGGCGAGACTGAGAACTTTTGGAACTCTTTGCCTTTCGTGCTTCCCGTTCTGTCCGTCTGCGTCGAGAATGACTGGAGTGCTCTGAGTCCTACGCCTCATCAGCCTGACTATGCTCCTCGTGAGCCTCATTGTCAGTCATTTTCTCTTCCTTGGGGTCAAACTCTCTTCCCGACTCCTCAGGAATGGGGTCCACATGATTGGTAGATTTCCGGCCACCATTGGATTTTGGTGCCATTTGCTGAAAACTTCAACTAGGAGAAGAGTCTTTGAGTCAACGAGCTTCAACTCTAGCCACCGTGATCGCCAAAATTGAATTGGAGTTGATCTCTTGAGATAGCTAGTTCCAGTGTTGAAGGATTTCAACTACTTAGAGTAGGAAGAGTTCAGACAGTAGACTAGACAGAAATCAGTGACTAGACTGAAATATGAATACTGAAATGAAAATCAGACTTAAAAACTGGAATAAAGTTCAGATTCACATTCAGAAGACTGTTGAGAAGTCAGTATCACTGGAATATATATATATCATGATTGAGATTACAGTGAATATGATTACAGAGAGAGAAAGTGTAGCCGATAATACTGCCACTGATGCTCAAGTGCAATTATAGCTCCAAGCGCTAATACAAGTGATAACAATTGCCCCCCCGATATTAAAGTAATGGGCCCTATTTATATGCTTCGGGTTTACCGTAGTAATTACTCTAGTAATTACTAAATGATTCACTGTCCATCTTCTAAGAACACGTTCCCACATGGTGACGCGCCAGCCGTCTACAATCCTCACAATACAACCTCTACAATAAAATTGGATCAAACTTCTACCACATCATTCCCACCCCATCACAACCAACCCGTACCACCAAGGTGTGATGCCGAGGACGACATCACAAGCAGGAATGAGGCAATGTTAACCACTTTACACACCAACGAGCCTTTGACCAACATTAAAAGACCAAGTAGTGGAATTACTTGCCAAATTCTCCCATGTAATTTTTTCACGCACATTATCCCCTTTTATTTTTCCCGAGTGTGGCTATTATTTTTGCCGACAATTGTAATAACTTTTCTCGTTTTTGGGAATATTGCCAATTGTACACCGGGCATGTTCACCACATTTCGAGACCAATATAGTGAGCTATGAGTGCCATTTAGTGTCCAAAATAGCCTAGGTCCATAGTATGGGTGCCTGGGAACATTTTGAGCTTGGTATGTAAGCCAAAATTCTAATTTGAAAGGTCATTATCTTGTGTTTTATGCAAAAAAAACGTTTTTCTCTTCTTCTCCTTCTCTACTTGTTGCTGTGTGTGTGTGTGTGTGTGTGTGTGTGTGTGTGTGTGAGAGAGAGAGAGAGAGAGAGAGAGAGAGACTATGGAAGAGAGGTGGAGATCTTGGAGAAGAAGATGAAGCTCGTGGCTTGCATCCTACGCACATCGCCCACGCTCGCGGGAAGCTCAAGAGTTGCGGTCTACATCGAGCAAGACGAGGTGAGTGACACACCCCGTCTCCCTCTTGTTGCCTTCATAGAAATCCTATGGTATGGGTGTATGTGGGCCTCATATGCTCACGTAACCATAGACCAAGGCCCCATCGACATCCTCTTCTTGTTGCTTTGCTAGCCCACGTAAGGGAGTGAAGCAAAGAGTGGGAGTGGTAAGCGTATTTCCGGCATCCTTTCTACTTGCGTAATGGGGAGGGGAGGAGGGAAATCGGCTTAACAGATAGCATACATAACAACATGAATACACTAACTTTCTTCTCACATACTATTGAAGGATAGGCCAAAAATGAGCTAAACTACCACATTGAAACATGGCTAGCACCGTCTTTGAAATGCTTAATGTCACCAACACATATATACAATACCAAAATGCACCACCATCAGAACAATTTAGTGTTAAAAGAAAATAAAAAATGTTAAACATTCTGAATTGGTAGTGACCTGTATCATGAAAACCAAGTTGGTTTATAACTGCTCAACAACAAAGTCAGGCCCTGCACAAGCATAAGTTGATCACAAGAAAGCAGCCTTCACGAGTCATGTACAAATCTTTGATTAAAATTATAGATATGGTCGATAGGATATATAAGTTTTGGTCCTTACTCAATAATGAACAATAGGGTAAGATATTTACAATCCAAGGTCCTTATTAATAATGGATAATAAGAGCTTCCTCACTCAACAATACCATCGACAATGGTAGAAACCATGGTATTCATGCCACACTCATTGTAGCCCCTGCATATCTTGAAAACCCTTCTCACCCCAATGGGGTCCCCATGAGTTCTCTATAATCCAATAAGGATTCTTCTTTAGGCATATGTGTAGCCATAGAGTTGCAACTCTGTGTCAGACTCATAAAAGAGTGCATAATCCAAGGTAGCACTCACATAGCAAAATGTGTGCCTCATCGCATCCAAGTCGTTAGGAATTTTTTGAGCCCAAATGGGGCCAAATAAATTAACTTTTGATTAGGAATGGACCAATAGGAAGAGAGCTGGGTGCACATTTGACCATAGGGTTCTTAGGCTTTGTCACCCTATCACTACTCTTGTCCCCCACCTCCTTTCCCCAAACTTTTAGGCCCCCCCACCTCCTTTTCCCACCCCCACCTCCTTTTCCCCAACTTGTGGGCCCCCTCACCTCTCTTTTCAGCAACTTACAATCTCATGGGTCAAAAAACCCTAAAAATGAAAATTTTTGATTTTTTGTGAAAAGTGTGTTTGCCCCCTCAAACTTCCCTCCAGTCTTTTCTAGCTATGGAAAAGTGATTTTGAAGCTATCTACTTGTCTTTCAATCTCTACATTGCCTCAGAAGAGCCTTCTCTTAATCTTGCCCTCCTCTTTCTCCCCTCTTTGAAGATCTCCATGGATGCACAACTGTAACCAAAAACCTACTTCTCCTCTTTCTCTTGTCTATTCTACTTCTCCTAAGCTCTCTATTATTGCCAAAAACCCTAGTTCTTCTTCCAAACTTTCCATTTCTGTAGAAAAATATGCACTTTCTCCTCAAATCCTACTCTCTCAGTCCTCACCTACTCTAAAGTTATCATACAAGCTGCTTTTATCTCTTATTTCTTATAACCATGACCTCCATTAGTACTACAAGAAGGCCTAGAGAGAAGGTAGAAGAGATTTTGCTGCATAACATAAAACATGAGCATGGAAGTTGGGCACCAACGAGATTTGGGGTTGATCTTGGGTTTACATGCAACCATGCTCAAAGGGACCACATTGTGTGCGACAACCTAGAAATCTGCTACACCATTGGAAGGGGTGACTACTAGGATTCAAGCAAAGTAAGAAGGAAGGATTAGTTTCCATAGTGCAACATGTGTACACGCTAGGAGACCTTCTCATTCAAGGCCGTCGGCCTAGGTTTTCTTCAAACTGTAAGTATGATTTGAGCAGGGTTTAGCAATAAGCTATCATTATTTTCTATTGCATTAATGGTACCTATTTCCTTGTGGTTTTTGATTCTCAAATATCTTTCCCTCTAACTATGTAGAAGAGCAAACACTCCAAATCCTCTGATTGGAGTTTTCAATGCACTACACACATCCATTGGTGAGGTAATGTTTTCTTTTAAAAAGCCAGCTGAGCTTGCAGAGAACAATACCTTTTACTACTCACACTCATATCTTGTACCTAAAAAGGTAGGTTTGTTTGGCAAGCTCTTCGTAGGTAGAATTTCTTCCACCTTTAGCTAGCAATTCATGGCACTCTAGAGAACAAGTTCTCTCTTCATGAGTGGAGGAAGCAAGTTGTTGCTGCGTAGTTGAGCTTCCACGGCTACTCGCAAATGAGGATTTCTTTGTGCTTCGCGTATCTTATGAGAAAAATAGAAGATTGCTGGCATGCCTTCATTGCTCGCTTCATCTTGTAGTAAATCTAGCTTTTGCCAGGCATTCAAATCGATCTCTTGATTTTCAACCATATCTTGAGAATCAAGAAGCGTCGTAATGTACTGCACTCGCGCGGTTCTAATTTCACCTATACGTTAGAGTAGAAGAGCGGGGCATACCAATGCTATCTTTGAGAGGACTAGCTTGTGGAGAATTTCCACATGCTCAATAATGGTAAAGCCATAAGCTCCCTCCTAAGAGGTGTATTATTAAGACAAGGGCTCCTTCTCTCCCTAGTGCAACAGAAAATAGATAATAGCTCCCATTCTCTTCTTACACTAAATTCTAGGCAAACTTCACCTTCATAGAGTACCTTAGACCGTTTCTTCTTGAATAAGATGGAAAACCCTTCAGCTCTGATACCAATGTTACGAGAATGTAAGCTCCTCTCCAAACCGCCGACACCAAAAATGGGATGGGACCATTGACAGGTCTCTAGGCCTACTAAAGTCAAAGTCCTTAAACAAGAAAAATTCCAGAGAATTCACCCTTACCATTGACAATGATTTAGGTTTATAGCCCTAGAAAGAGACCTAGTCCTGCCTCGTAGTGGAAATGGGACCACTCAAATTTTTTATTTTGGCCCTATAACTTCATCATTCGGTTTATGGTTTCCTTAGCGAATGCTTTTTCCCCCTAACATATGTGAGGGCACAGCCATTGGTGGATTCCTCTTCCAAGTGAAGAAGTTTCTAAACGTTTTAGTGCGCGGGAATGGATAGTTACCTGACTAATCAGGTCCACCTGTCCATGATTGACAACCTTAGTCAATCCCCACTTACCACCCCACACTCACACATGATTCTTTTGTTTTGTAATTACTACTACATTCTTGTCACAATTAAAATAATAATTTCTTATATCCTTCATAACCGAATTCCATTAAAACATCCCTTGAAAATAGTATTGAAACATTCTTTTAGAGCACAAACATCTTTAAACTTAAGATAGGGTATTGTCAATCAAAATATTGTCCATAATAACCATGACCAGTACTCTTCTTGTCTCAAGACCACCTAAGGGTGAAAAAACGGCACCCATTCCTTACTCACAATCCGGAGTGGATAAACCCCCACCCAAGGTTTTGGGCTCCCTTGGGATAAAAAAATAGTATCCTAACTTAAGTAGAAACATCAAGACATGACACGGAGTAGAAACTCAACGTTCATGGGGGTAACCGACTTATCCCTGGCTGGAAAGCCATCATTATCCATCAAAATATACCAAGGAGTCGGAGGTGTCTTGAGACAAGCTGTCTTAAGGATGATCAATCATATCTTTCGTAATTCAACCAATTTTAACCCAAACAAGTCTTTCCTACATTATAAACAATGCACGTTGGAAGTTACCCTATCAATTATTCATTTTCTTATTCTTACTCACTCCTTACGTATTCAATGCTAACTTATAAAAGAACTTAAACCATTTAAAGACTTGATTGAATAATGAGAAACCCACCTGGGACTGTTTGGCCATCTGCTGCTGCGCTAGTGCCTGATGACTCTCCCACGTAGGCCTACTACTAGGCCCAGCTTCATCGTCGTGCGATACTCTAGTTCTTTCTAGAGCTTTGCCCTCATCATCAGATGTAGGATCGGCTCGGGTCCTCTTAGGTGCCATAACTTCTTATCCTTATAAAAAGGACGTTTAATCATTAGGTAAATAATCCAAAAGCTAGACTTAACCGGCTTTGTATCCAATTTTATCAAATCTACGTTAAATTTATAGTCTTAATTGGTAAATTCTGGACATAGTAATTTTTTATTTGTCTATATAGGCATGATAACTTTTTCCACAGCTTCCCTAAGGGTTTTTAAAGCTATCATAATTTACTTATAATTTTATATATCTTTTTTCTTATTTTTCCATCGAATTTTAAGCTTGGAATCTGCTTATTTTTAGCTTAATATTTATTCTATTTGTTTTCTCTCAAAGATTTCATTTCCTCAACTTTATATCATAGGTTTACACTTACTATAGTTTTTGTAAAAACTGTTGACCGCAAAGTCTATTTATTTTAATTAATCTTTGGCCAAAAATAGGACTTGTAGTCAATTATAAATTTCTAAACTTAGTAATGAAATATGGTATGATTACCACAAGTAGATAAGGATATTTTTGACCTTTGGTAATTATCTTATTATTTTCCAACTTAACTATATAATTTCCAACTTTAATTTTCAGCTGAAATTAGTATAATTTGACTTAGATAAATATCTATACTGATTTTCTAACATTGACATAATTATCACGAGCTCTTTGTCATGTAATATAGCTCTCATAAATAGCATGTAATCATATAACATGATTTACTAGTTTCCCCCTTTAATTTCTAGCTAGAATTAGTAACGTCTGACTAAACTAAATATCTATTCCAAGTTTCTACCCTTGATATAATTTTCATGGCCTTTTCATATTGTAATCTAGCTCTGATAAATAGCATGTTCTCATATAACATGATTTACTAATTTTTCTCTTTAGTTTTCAGCTAGAATTAGTATAATTTGACTTAGATAAATATCTATACTAAGTTTTTAATCTTTAAATAATTATCATGGTCTTTTTATCATGTATTCTAACTCTAATAAAGAGTATGTAATCATATCACACGATTTACTCATTTTCCCCTTTACTTTACCCTAAAAAATAGTGTTTTTCTACTAAGATAATTAGCTAAACTAATTATCTATGGTTAAGATAATTATCAAAGGGTTATTAAGATGTGATTTTCCTCTGATAATTATCTCAAAGGTTTTTAGATTAGCTTACTATTTTCTCTCATTAATTTTTCATTTAAAACAGTGTTTTCCTACTGAGATAATTAGTTAAGCTAAATATCTGAAATTAAGATAATTATCAAGGGTTTTCTAAGATGCATTTTTCCCCTCATAATTATCTCAAAGTATTTTGGTTCAGTTTGTTATTTTTCCCTATTTATTTTTCCCTTAAAATAGTGTAATTTTGCTGAGATAATTAGTTAAACTAGTTATTTGAGGTTAACATAACTATTACGAGTTTCATGGGATGTGTTTTTCCTCTGATAATTATCTCAAAGCATCTTAGACCAATTTGCTATTTTCCCCCTTTTAATTTTCCCTTAAAAGGTGTAAATATGATGAAATAATTAGTTAAAATAAGTATCTGCGGGGTTAACATAATTATCGTGGGTTTCCAAAGAGGTAATTTACCTCTGATAATTATCTCAAAGCATTTTGAATCAATTTGCTATTTTTCTTGTTTTAATTTTTCATAAAAACAATATAATTATGCTATGATAATTAGTTAAACTAGTTATCTGAGGTTAATATAACTATCACGGGTTTTATAAGATGTAATTTACCTTTGATAATTATCTCAAATCATTTTGGATCAATTTGCTATTTTCCCCCTTTTAATTTTCCCTAAAAACAGTGTAGTTCTGCTAGGATAATTAGGTAAACTAATTATCTGAGATTAAAATAATTATCACGGGTTCCCTAATATGTGATTACCTCTGATAAATATCTCAAAAAAAATTGGATTAGTTTGACCATTTTCTCCTTTACTTTTCTCTTAAAAATAGTGTAATTCTGCTTAATTAATTATGAAAATTAATCAAAAAATTACTCAAAAATTACAAGATAATTTTTATAGAATAATGACAGTCTAACACAACTTTGATAATTATCTCATCTTAATCTACACTTAATTAGTATAATTATCATTAATTTATGGTTAAAATGAGTAATTCAGTCCTAATATAATATAATAATTAATTAGCTTAGTATCCCTAAGCTTAATCACAATAACAACACAGAATTTTGAATTAAGAGAGGATTTTTGAGTATACATAGGTTTAATCTTCAGTTAATTTAAGAAAATAGGTTAACCTAGCTTTGCTAATTAAGAAGGATTAAGCTAATTACCGTTTAATTAACCAACTAGAGCTTGATCTCTAGTGATTTCTGCGTAGCGGTCTCTCTAGATGAGAGAGAGTGTGCCAAGGCTCCGATTCTAAATTTTTATGAAGGAAAGGGGGTCTTTTTATAGTTTTTCTGGGCCCTGGGCTATTCCTAGTAGGTTTTGACATCTCAAGCAAGTCCCCAGCTTCAAGGTAGCGCCACCTGCTGCTATTCCTGTCTCTGGCAGGTTCCCCACAGCTCCACACTGCCCCCTCGGCTTCCAGTATCGATTTTGGTTGATTTTACTGATTTTTAATGATGAAAATTGGAATATCAATTAATTTTAGATCCTTAGGATAAGAAAGTCATTGTTGATAATAATTACTAAAACCATCCAATTTTTATTAACTAATTGAATTCCTAGTGTAACCTTTTAGGGCCCGTAACTTTTCCAGATTTTATCGGATTCTGATTCTGAAAATTACTAACCATAGTAAAGCTCTGGTTATGAACTTAAAAATACCAATATCAGCCATGATTGAATCACTCAACAGTGGTTTTCAAGTTAATTTTACAAGCTTTATACAATTTTTAAGGTTTCAGAAACTGGAAACCTTACAGAGAATGGCACTTTTACATTTACTTAGATGGCATGTTATGTAGCAATTGTTGCAAGCTTGACATAACCATTGAACAATAACAAAACTTGAAAAGAATCAAACACGACATAGCACTGAGGGCCGGCCTCATACTTAAAGTGCTTTTGTATTCTTGGTGCTCAAAGCTAGTCACTACTTGAGAATAATACAACATAGGATCTTTGTTACATAGAATCTCCATAGCCATAGCATCATAGGAGCTTAGGAAGACTTAAGCTCCTCCATTTTCCTCATCTCAAGCCCTCAATTACCATGTAGGTAGAGAGAACTAGTAGAGAAAAGGACTAGAGTGTATGTAATTGAGAGAGAAGCTTGTATGCATAAGCTTCACACACTAAGTCAATTAACTAGCTACCAAGGGAGGCAACATAAGCAAGATGAGTATATGAGAAACTGAGTAGATGAGAGAGTAGAGGAGCATGAGAGCTTTCACCAGCACTTCTCCATGCATAAACTTGACAAGGCAAGTAAGAGATATGCTCCACTCAAGCTAACATTTTTTCATGAAGCAAATTAGCTTGTGAAAAGCAGTTTTTTGCTATTTTTAGTAGCTAGAGAGAGATAAAGAGTTGGCTAGCTTGTGGAGCAAGAAAAAAAGGTGCATTTCCTTTTCTCCTCCCTTTTTGCACTGGCCAACCCTGTTTGGACGTGTGCATGCCTTGGTTCCCACCTGCAGCTCCTCAGCCCAACTCTCAGCCTTCCCGTAAGCGCTATTTTTGCCCTCCCGGGAGTCCGTTTGACCTCCTGTAAAGCATGTTAAAATCCTATGGCTAAATACTTTGCACTTTGGGAGTAGCATTCGCTTGTAGATACTTCACATTGCCACAATGCACTCCATGCACATCTTGTTTTAATATTTTTACACATTCTCTCTCTAGAATTCTAGTGAGAGAGTGGTCATTTTGCACTTGTAAAGGTTTATTCTTTTGACTAACATAAACTAGACTCAAAATAAACCTTTTGGCAATTCATTTCATTTAGCCTATGCTTACCTATGCTTTTCTCTAGATAGCTACTTTTTACAGAGAGAAAACCTTCTTTCCTAGCATCGTTTGGTAATGATGCTTACACCAGCTCCACCATCAAGTACAGCTAAAATGGTATTGCCCTTGCAGATAACCGGTAGGACTATATTAGAATCACCACCCTCAAAGTAATCACCAAGCATGTTTACACAAAGTCTAAACAGAGACTTAGGATCGGCCTCATCTACAACATCTTTTTTCAATAATTCTTTGGGAGATCGTTTGTTCAGCGTCTCTAGTGGGGGTGTGAGATCTAGAGGAGCTTCTTGCAGACTGTCTAGATTGACAGCAAGCTCATCATTTAAAAGAGATCTCAGGGTTTCTGCCAATTCTGGGTCCCCTTTAAGCTTAACCAACATAGTAATGGTGATAGGCATACTGAAGAAACTAATGAGATTCTGGGCATTTAATTGAGCACCTATCACACTTCATCCTTCGGATGGGGTTTGGGGTGGGTATGGCATATCCCATGGTTCTTACACGTCATCTCCAAAACATAGATCCTCTATCTCGGTGTGACATGTAGCCTCAGGTTGCGTGCATGGTTTGAAATTCAGGTTCCTTCGAGTCTATGTTTTGCTCATTTTGTTAAGGGTTAGGGTACTTAAGCATGTCCTCGTACCATTTCTTGAATTGGGCTTCATGCTCTTCTTCTAATCAGAGATCACATTAGACACTTGTAGAGGCTTTCCTAATTGAATAGGTTTATTAATTGTGGTGGGAAGCTTCCAAGCATTGGGAATGGGTTTGGAGGCGGATTCAATAGCTGCTTGAGTTTCTTGGACTAACTCAATAGCTTGTTGAAGCCTATGAATCTTCTTTTCTGGTATGGGATAGACACCAGGTTTGTTGGGCTTATTCTTCTTAGGCAGATCTACCAAGTTAGTTTTGTTTGTCACCTTCCCTTGATTGTGATTTGATTCAAATGACGATGATTTATCTGAACGTCACTTGCATTTTGTATGTTGACGGGGTCTGAGGTGGTACCCACAATTTTCTTTTTTCTATTTTGCCTCTTGTTTGAGGTGGTGCTCTTGACGTCTGCTTCGTTTTTTGTAGCCACAACCGGGTTAGCCTTGGCTTGCAATCTTGTCAGAGCATCGAGACTCAGACTATGCTTGGTTTTATCGCTCTGGACAAGCCTAATCATCATATTTAAGGGTGTTATCATGGGGGCTTCGGGTGGTTTGTGCGGGCATTGGGAAATCATGATTAATGCCACAATCACCGCATGTAGCCTTGGGTAGATGTGGGTTAACTGCAGGTGCAATATGGTTTGGCTTGTATGGGCAATCTACCACCTTGTGGTTTTCACCACAGTTATAGAACTGCAGGGGTTGCTTGTCAGGGCATTCACTATATTTATGAGGTCCTCCACATCCATAGCATTGAAGGGGTGGTTGTCGTCCTCAGTTATTCATGGATTGCCCCCTTCCTAAAGCGGTTACCTGATAAACTGGTTTCGGTCCCTCGGGATCATTGACATAATATTCAGGATAAATCTCATACTCCTCATCGCCTTCGGGTGGGCCATAGTCTTCCTCTAACTCTTCCTCATCTACTCCTTGATTGACTGGCGCTATCCTCGGCTGAGGAGGTAAGATTGGTGGGGGACATGGTGTGTAAGGGCAATAGGGTCGAGCTCGGACATAAGGTCTTGGAGCTTGACTGGAACAATGGTTGTAGGCTGGGATGTAGCGGGGGGAGCACGCAAGGCAAGGGGTGGTGCTGCTGCTCCGGGCCTAGGGGCATATTGATATGAGGGGTGGAATCTATGATTGGGGTTCTCATAGCCATATCTATAACCTTGATACCCCAGGTCGAAGTACCTAGGATGAAGTGTGGGGCATTCACTATTAGGATGGTCTCCATTGCAAGTAGAACAAAAGAATAGTTCACGAGCGAGCAGGTTCCTTACGGGTTTGGGACGTATTGGTATGGAATAGCTTTTGTATGTAGGAGGCAACCATCTGCTCAATGGATGAAGGGCTAGAGCATGAGAGGTTTTGGTCGATGCGGTCTCACTACTAGGGACACTAGTTGTTTCTTTTATTTCTAGATTGTCTTCTAATTCAATGACAACTGCAACAATGTCATCCCATGTGGTGATCCCTCTTGTGATCAGGCTGTTGTACAACTCTGTGTGATTCATTCCATTGATGAGACGATCCAATGATGAGACGATCCAACAATTGATCATCCCTGAACCATTCGTGGGACTTGCATCGTGAGTTCAAGTGCTTGAGGCGGTTGATGAAATCACGTATGGATTCACCATTGTTGCGCTCAGCCGAGTAAAGTTGGGAAGATAATCCCCACTTAGGTCCTTGCTTTGCAAAAGCTGCAATGAAGGCAGCCTTGACAGTAGCCATATTGCGATTTTTCTCAGGTTTGAGTGTTCGATACCATTTTTCGGCTTTGTCGTCTAAGGTGAGACTAAAAGCGTGGCTTTTTGATACATCATTCCTTTCGCTCAAAGCCTCACAAACTTGCTCAAAGATCTATAGGTGTGCTGCCCAGGATCTCCATTACCGGAAAACCTACTCATGAGCTTGGCAATGTCTACTGAGCATCGGGAATCAGTTCGATTAGGGTCCCTTGCTCAAGGGGCTAATTGCTCGGCCATAGCTCTTTCCACAGTAGCTGCCACAGCGATGGGGTCGGCGGGTGCAACAACTTGTGGCGGAGGATAATACTGGATTCCAGCCATTGGAAAAGGAGGTGCAATTCTTGCACTAGGTACAAGTGCACTTGGTGGAAATCCTGGAGGTGTGCGGTGTAGAGGTGTGATAGCAGGCGGCATATATCCAGGTGGTGTTGTAGGCTTTGGAATATTTGCTGCATACATGGGTGGTCTAGGAGCGGAGCCTAGGGTGGTAGGTGGGCTGAAGGCCCAGGTGTATGTGGGTCTAATTGGCGGCATAGGTATGGTATGCTCGGTGAGTGTAATGGGGAAAAATTTTCTAGTGCTTGGGGTAGCACTTGCTAGGGGTGGATGAGAGACTTTCTCCTCATAAGGTGCATAACTCATGGGGATATGTTCTTCATTTCCCGGGATTGCTGTAGAAGTTGAAACAGAGATTGGGGGTCCCTCAGGACAACCAGGGGAGACCGTCATTGAGGGGTCCTTCCTATGTTTTGTTGGGGTTTCCATTTCTTCCAAAGTCGGGCCCCGAGACTCGCTTGTTTGGACAAACAAGATGGGAGCTTCACAAGGGTAGTTCATTCCCAATTTCAAGCGCTCTTGCATTATGATTTGATTTAGGCAATCCCAAAGTATCTGTTTATATATTGGATATGTGGTGCCATTTGATGTATGCTCCCTCAAAGCATCCCATGACAGTGTGAAAAACTATTGCATCGATATGTGTGTTGCTCTCAATCTTAGCCTTGCCCTTATCGGCGATAGTTTTAGCTTTAGCTTGGCGCTTGATCAATCTCTGTTGACCTCGCAACATGGCTTCTACTCGCAACATGGCTTCTACTTCCAATTGGCGGGCTAATTGGAGAGCTTCCTCTATTTGATGTATCTCTTCATGAGTCATGCCATTGTTAGCCAGCAATTCCTCTTCTTCCATGGCTTGTGAGGGTACTGTGATCCCCACATGGGAAGGTTCACTTGGGACTTCGTTAGCAAAGTAGGAGCTAACTTCCTCTTCTACTAGTGGTTCATTGGAGGTATTGGCGTTTGTGTTACCCAAACCAATAAGTTAGAAAATCTATCCAACAAGCTTTCACTATTGGTTGGAGTCTTGACCCTCGGATTATCCCCTTCCTCGTAGGCACTCATAGTGTCACTAAAGAGCAAGGATTTACTAAGGACTTTATGAAGGTGGGTAGTTGCACTAGAGCAAGACTCTGCGATGGACCTGTCCCAATACTAGGAATTGATCGCAAATCGTTTGAAGCACTCTCTTCAAGAGGTTCAATGATACGTCCCGATCTCAAGTTCATAAGCCTATAAGGGTATTCATGGGTCGGGTTGGACCTTTGTGCTGTCCAAAAAGGGTTGCCTGGGTAGGGTTGATTACACAAGACAAAATGGGGGTAATTCTTGGATAACCTTCTATAATGTGCACAACTTGTTTTCGTACAATAGATGGTATGCGATTCCCAACTCCAATTGAAAGGATTTGGCTCTTATCTATGGCAGTTGCGAGGTTGAACATTTGAGTAGTGAATCCTGCAGATAACAAAAGAGGTGGGCCTTGCTTGTGGAGTGGGTTATACTCACACTTGCATTGCCTATGTTCTTCACAGAATTCCATACACAATATGAGAGAGTGGGGTAGTCTTTATTGAGCTCTTTCCTCTGAGTTTTGGATTTGGGGTGACGAAGTTTTGCTAGGGATATATGACAAACAGTTTTCCCGTAGTGTTGGTAGCTTGCATACACGTAGGAATCACAGCACCAATGTGTGTGGATTTGTCGTTGCTCAATACATATCAAAATGCTATGGGAAACTTTGGGCATGTGGTAGAGTGTGGTGTGGCGTTGAAAGTGAAGAGGTCTACACTCACAAGCGCATTTTGATGCTTTCACAACGTACCTTGCACATGAGTTCCAATTGGTATTCCCTTTTGCATTTTACCTGAAGGTTGGTTGGTTTCCCGTGCCCGTATGGGGGTTGAGCACCTCAATTCTAGATGTTTAGGTTCTCTATGGTCTTGGTGTTAGGATCCTGATCCTGATGGCTGGGAGGCGATAGAGTATCTAATGGGGTACCCAATTCCGTTATGGGTCTTTCTCGGTAGCTCTTCTGGCCAGTGATTAATAGAAGTTTACCACAATACTCACCAAAAGGAGTATCAGAGCAATACACGTAAGAATCCCAACACCAATGGGTGTGGATTTGCCTTTGTTCTACCACCAATAGGACACTCACAGTTTGGCTCGGTGGATGGGAGGGTAAGTATGGGTAGTTTCGCTAGAAGTGTAGGGGTCTACACTCACACGGCACAGCTCTAGGAGATGCCGAACATGAAACACAATCTACTTTGCTATGCTCTGATACCAATCCCTCTTCAAAAATGTGCCAATTTGGTCTTCTTGCATTTAGGGAAGTCCTTTCACCAGCTGGCACATGGCGACTTACTCCCTTTTGACCCCTTTGACTCAATTTTGGTCCAAAAATCTGGTCCAAGCTCATTTCAAGTCTTCTTCTCAGCGTTTGGAAGTCCTCTTTGATTTTGAGAAGGCCTATGATAGATAGAGTTGATTTGGATTTCTTGGAGGGAAGTACTCTTGCAAGACGGGGGTTTCCCGACAGTTGGATTAGAGGTGTCTCATGTCTCTACCACTCAGTGACTAGTGCGGTTACCATCGGTGGGTTTGTTAGCCACCACTTCACTTTGGGCAAGTCGGTCATACAGGGTTGCTCTCTTCTTTCTTACGTGTTCTTATTCTTTGCAGAGGCATTGTCTTCCTTTTTATGCACTCAGTCTACTCGCATCCCTGGCCTGCATCTGCCTATTGCTACGGGACAACGGACTGAGCTTTTGGATTCTGAGTATGCAGATGACAACCTACTGATTACGGAGTTCTCTGAGGGGACGCTTGATAGAGTTCACACTTGATAGAGTTCATGGTTGCATGCTGGCCTTTCACATGCATTCACAGGTAGATTTTGGAGCTACATTTGGTCAGCAGGGATCAGTTGCAGGATTTCATAGTTCATGTGGATGGTAGCCCATGCGGGTTTGGCTGTTGGGACTTGGTCAGCACAGATGGGTCATGATGCTACTTGTATTCATTGTATTGCACGTTTGTCAGAGTCACAGAGACACTACCTTTGGACATGTTCTTAGGTGCAGCCCATCTGGTCTCTCTCGGGTGGGGGTCTGTCAGGGTTACGTCGCATGGGGTACTGTATCATCCTGGCTTCTCCATTTCTCTAGCCCTCATGTTTTCTTCGAGGGCAAGCCTACTGACCCTGTTTTTCAGCTATTGGCCATGGGTACTTATTTGAGAGGTTCCCTTTCCATGATACATGATTCAATTCGGGATGCAACTGACCAGAGGAAGGAGCCTATTTTTTTGCCACTATCGCGTCTATTACATTATGGTGTATTTGGAAGGCCCGATGCATGCATGTTCTTATTAGCGATGAGCCTTCCTCTAAGACGGATACCTTGCATATTATTTGGTCAGAGTTACTGCACAGTTCGCAGTCAGTGGGATGCATCACAGAGAGATTCTAGAGCGAAAGAGCAGCGGGGGTTTGAATTTCTCCGCAGTTGGGGGCGGGCTTCACAGTTCTTTCATTTCTCCAGGGGATTTATGGTATGGCAGTATGCTGTGCCAGAGTGGTTGATACTGCATGTTTTTTGGGTTTTATGTATCTAGTTAAGTCTGTATCCAATTTTTATTCCCCTAGATTTGAGCAGCAGCACCCTGTTGGTAATGCAGCAAAATGGTGTCGTTCACTAGTGCATGTTTGTTTTTTTTTGCATATTGCGGGATTTGGTCGGTAACGCGATCGAAAAAATGTCATAAATTTTTTGGTTCACCGATAATGTGACTTTTAAATTGTATTGTTTTTTAAATATATGATCCACACGATACTTGGTCGATAACGCGATCATAGTATATCTTGGATTATACTTTAATTCATATTGTCTTTATTTTTCTTTGCGTCTCTCAAATTCTAAACTAATTCTCTGTGACTTTTAATCCAATTTTATAATCACGAATTTAATATTCACGTGATCACAAGATTTTTTCTAATAATAACACATGTGAACAAGTTATTCACATATTCGCATGTTGCCGTTCACAAAATAACAGGCCACTTGCCATTGAACATCTGCTTGCTCTTTCCATTTTCTTTCCACATATATATAGTAGTCTTGTGGCAATAATAATGTATTGAGCCCTTGTTTTGTGTGCGGATGGGTTAATGGGGCCGACAAAGTCCATACCCCATTTTGCAAAAGCTCATGCTCCCATCATAGGTCTTAATGGCATGTTGTCTCTACGAATAGATATCTTTACCCTCTAGTATTTGTCTTGCAGTTCTCGACAAACTCAATAGCATCTTGAAATAGTGTAGGACACCATAATCTTGCCAGGAGATTGCTTTTGCAGTCGTGTCAGTAGAAAAATGTCCTCCAGATAATCTTGAATGAGTTTGTTCAGGTACCCGGACATATTCAGCTTTTGTGATGCACAAACGTAGTTGTTTGTCCTTTCCTCTCTTGTAGAGTTGGTTAGCAATGAGTTCACACTCCTTTGACTCAAGTTCACTAGCCTTCCATCGAGCTTTACTTACCTGTTTGGGCAACGTCCATTGCTCAAGGTATTTGGGGCAATCAAAACGTTAAAAAGAGTTGCATGAGGTCGAGGTGGTCTAGCCTTGCATGCTACACACGTTTGTACGAAGTCATGGACTTCAGATTTCATTGTAGGCCACTACACACCTTCCCATAGTACTCTTCTTACAGTTTGATCCCTCCTATTGTTATGTGAGCACTAGTCATGTACTGCGATTCTACTAGATGCTCATGAATGAGTGCTTGCTTGTCTATGATTAGAAGAGGAATGTCAAGCTATCCTATGGTCATCAATGGCACGTAATTTCCCCTCCATCTAGGAACCATTTCAAGGTTGAAGGGATAGGCATCTGACAAGTCATCTTCAACACCAAACGGTGCTTCCCCGTTCATTAGGTAAGACAAGTGGTGTACACTCTGATACATCGTTCCCTTCTTCACCACCACTATGAAATCAAACTCTAGCAAGATGATGAACCATCTTACAATACGTCCTGTGCTACATGGTTTATTCACCAAGTTCAACAATGCTTGATGATCTGTGAGGAACACAAATTGGTTGGCTAGGAGATAGTGACATAATTTCTTGACTGTGTATATCATGCCTAGCCCTTCTCTTTCTATTGTTGTGTAATTTTGTTTTGTTATGTTTAGCTGTCTACTAGCATATGAGATGGACAAATCCAAGTTTTTATCGCTTGGCTATGCTAGTATGGCTCCTATAATGAAGCTCAATGCGTCAATACGGACATGGCAAATTACATTCCAATCTGGAGACTTGAGGATAGGTGCAAAAGTAAGACATGCCTTCAATTTATTGAATGACTCTTTGCACTCTTCTTTCCTTATGAAAATAGTGATCAACTCATAAAGAGGCCGGGCTATTATGGCATACATGTAGATAAATCGACAATAATACCCACAATGTCCCATAAATCCTTGAACCTATTTAGCATTTCTTGGCCTTGGCAACTCAACTATGATCTTGATCTTTTTATAATCAATTGAAATGCCATTTTTTGACACTATATGTCCTAAAATTTTACCTTGCTGTACCATCAATACACATTTTTTGGGGTTAAGACAAATTCTATACACTCTGCATTTCTCCAATATGAGCTTTAAACTATCGACGTGTTGATCTCTTATGCTTGAATGGATACACAAATCATCCGTGTATACCTCAAGGAAGTCCCTAAGATATTCTTTGAATGAGTGGCTCATTAGCCTTTGGAAGGTGGCTCGTGCATTAGTCAAGCCAAATGGCATGACTCAGTAAGCAAAGATGCCCCGTTCTATGGCAAAAGTAGTCTTATGTTGATCCCTGAGATCAATCGAGACTTGATTGCACCCAGAGAAGCCATCAAGAAAATTTTAGTTTTCTTTTCTTGCTACTCTTTCAATGACATGATCCATGATTGGCAGATGATAGTTGTCCCTAATGGTGGCGGAATTTACCTTTTTGATATTGACACATACACGAAGTTTTCCATTTTTCTTTAGTACTACCACGATTGGTGATACCCAGTCTGTATGCTTAATCTCGTAGATAAATTATGCTTTCATAAGTTTGTTTATCTCTTCCTTAATCTTTTTAGCAAATATATCATTATATGTATAAGGATGTTGTCTGCTCGGTCTTCCTTCATGGGGATAGTGTGTTGGCATATTGTTATTGTTGGATCTACCTGGCCTCTTTATGTCCTTGTATGACCATGCAAATACATCCTTATACTCCTTTAGAGTCTTTGGTAAAGATGCACAGACTCATTCCTTGATTTCACTTTCTATCAAACGTAATATCACCCCACACATTTCTTCAGCTAGAACAACAAAATAAGCTTGGGATAATGTAGCTAGTATGTATGCAGGTCAAAATGAGGCAAAAATCTCTTACTTGTGCGAAGAGTTAGAATCAAAGATTATGTAGGAGGAAGATGACATGAACGTTTTTCTTGTTGAGATTAAAGATCTCAAAGAGCAACGGATTTTTGCAAGTGAGATTATTCCACATCATTCTCTTGTGTAGACTGTTCTTGATGCATTAGCAGAGTCGTATAAGACTTTTGTTACCGAGGGCAGGCCTGATGCTATCAAGTATGATACTTTAGTGAACAAGCTCTTACAAGAGGTGCATTCTAGGCAAAATAGGTCTAGGCAATGTGTAGTTGATTAGACATTTGTGGCTGCACAACAAAGAATAATTGGCAAGGAGACCAACTCTAATGTTTCTTCTCCTTTTAGCAAGCTTACTGCTACATCTCCTTCCACGGGTAGCAGCAACAAGTTTGAGAAAACAGCTTTAGATTTTGCAAATGTTGTGCAAGATGCAGAATGGGCATTTAGTGTGCTCTAAGGACCGATAAAGAATACTTTATTGGAGCTTTTGTTGTGGTAGAGACAGATTGCTTGCCACTAATAGGGATGATTGCAAACTGCTCTACTCCGGACATTGCCATGCTACGATGGATAGACTATATTAAGTCTCTTAACCCTGAATTTTTTCATATTGCAGGTAGCCCTATTGTGCAGATATGTTATCAAGAGCTAGTTTTGAAGATGAAGAAGAGATGCTGACCACGAGTAATGATGTTGGCTTGAAGTTTTACACGTCTTCTTATCTACATGCCAACTATGGTAGTATTGCTCATGTTTTTGAAGTCTTTTCTAAAGAGTTTTATGATGGAGAGTGTCTTATGATTGGCCGCTCCATAAGTACTCTCACTAGACAAGAAGGACGGAGTGATCAAGAATTCAAGAAGATCAGGAAAAAGGCGTATGGCTATTTCTTGAAGGATGGACATTTATGGAAGCAACCGAAGCGCCCAGGAGGGTACCACAACGAATTATTTGCAACAAAGCAACTCAACAGTAGGTGATTAAAGAGTTTCAAGAAAATCTATGGGCTGGACACAGAGGAGTCTAGGCAACCTTTGTCAAGATTAAAGAATGATATTGGTGGAGAGGTATGTACAAAGATGTGGTTCAATTTGTGGAATCATGCTTAATATGTCAACAATACTCTAATGTGCAACATAGAGATGGGTTGCATCCCACCTATCCACTGGCTATGCACTACAAATGGGTGGTGGACCTTATTACAATGCCAGCAGGAGTGTGGTAGATGAGATATATTGTTCTTTCCAAGGAAGATCTTACAATTCAGGTGGAAGGCAGGGCTTTGCGTACCAAAGCTACCAGTTCAGTATGCAGGTTTTTGCTAGAAGATGTTATCTCTAGGTATGGATGTGTTGGTAGAATTACTGCAGATAGAGGAGAGCTAGATGCAGATGAAGCTCAAGAGTTTTTTTCTTGTATGGGCAGTTAACTCGCCGGCACCACATCATATAATCCAGAAGGTAACAGAAAAAGTGAAAGAGGACATCCGCTTATTGTTAACACTAGTTTGGTACCAAAATAGGACACGTAAGTGTCCTTTTTTAACAAATTTAAATTAAATGCTACTTGCATTAGACAGTTTATTTAAGAAAACCCTCTTGATATTCTTAAATATGTTAGCTAGAGGGTCTTTTAAAAATATAACCTTGCATTTTAGAATCTACCATGATCAAGAACTATACTCATCAAGTTGACCCTCGTAAGACTGCGATTGATGGTTTTCAGAAATTGACTTTATAAGCTCAAGAAAAAATGAAGAGACCTTGTAGAAAATTTTAGGTGTCTTTTTCACAGTTTTGCTGTAGATAATTGAAAGTTTCATGTGCAAAAAAAATGACTTGGGAGTATATAGAATAATGGAAAGTTCTATGTGTTTGATATAGCCATTTCAAGCATATCGTTGTATACAAAGAAAAATATGTTTTTGATGTATTTGTGAGTTTTAGAAAGTGATGCATTGCTTACCCTTTCCATCTAGGAGTCAAGGTGGCAAATAGAAGGGCTTTGGTATGCAACAATTACTGGATTATTTTAAATATTCAAAACAACATAAGAGAGAACTTTGACATTTTCATTCTTGAGACATAAGCATTCATAAACCTCAAATAATGTCAGATTTTCTATGTAGATCAACTAAATGTATCAAAGTACATAATACATACACAATTGGGGTGCCCAAAACCTGGTTTTAATGGTATTATGGAGAACTCAAGATTTTCAAGAGTTTTTCCATGATAAAAAATTCAAGATAGAGTTCAAGCAACAAGATTTAATTGAGTTAGGGAGCCCAAAAAATATGTAGTTTCTTGGTTTCAACATATAAAGTCATTTGTAGTTGTCAAATTGCACTACAATAGCCCCAATTCCATGAGGGGAGCTTTGGAAGACCAAAATTATGCTCTAATTCAGTACGTGCTCAAGTATGAAATTATGTCTATAACTTGCGTGTGACTTGGAAACTTGTCTTTAAAGTGCATTCCATTGTTTTCTAACACTTGGATTTTATAAACATAAAAAGGGCCATCTCTACAAAAATATATAAGAATTTTATGATTTTTTTGGCAAAACGGCTTGAAATTTTACTAAAATTTATGACTTAGAACTTACCAGAATTCTATCCATACGGATTGTATTTTGACATGGGGAAAAATCGAGCGTTTTCTTTCCCTCATGACCAACCTATGGTAGAAGCAAGGTATAAAAAACTTCTTTCTAGCTTGACAAATAAATTGCCAAAACTTGAAAGGAAAACAGGACACTTTAGTGTCTGAGGACACTTAAGTGTCCAATTACAAAACTAGTGTTAAAGCTTTAGCAAAGGTGTGTGAAGGACATATTGGTGATTGGCCTAAACTCTTGCCATTTGCTTTATGGACTGATCGCACTACACACAGTTCAGTTACAGGATTTATTCCGTTCGAATTGATGCATGGGCACAAACCCATTATGCCTACAGAGGAAGCAGTTACAACTTGGACCATAATTCCATGGGAGGAAGGTATGTCTACTGAAGACTTGCTTGCTCTACGTATTTTCCAGCTTGAGAGGCGTTAAGAGGATATTGAACATGCTAAAGAGAAGCTTAAGGAGGCCAGATTGAAGAACAAGGCAGCATTTGATGGAAAGCATAGACTACGACCACATGCTATCAAAGACGGTGATTGGGTACTTGTCTATGACAGTAGCCTGGAGAACCAATACTCTGCTATGCGAAAAATGGTTAAACGTTGGTTTGGACCATATGTGGTGCAACATGTTTTTGATAATGCGACATATCAATTATGTGAACTAGATGGAACTATGCTTAAGGTGCCTATTGGCAGGGAAAAGGATAAAACTGTTCAAGAAGCGAGAAGGCAATATTGTTCTTGAAGATTCTCATTCAGATCCGCCTCCAGAGGCTCATGTTATGTATACATTAGATAATATGTCTGATGATGATTTTAATGAAGCTCATTAAGTGCAATTGGCATAGACCGGAGGCTGTGCAGGTTCAGAGGGGGTGAATGTCGTGCAGCTCCTCTCCCATGCAAAGAAATATGCCAGAAAAATGCACATCAAGTTTGTTTGAAGCTTATATGTTTAATGAACAGTGATTAAGGGCTAGTTGCAGACCGAGTACAATGCTGAATGTATGTCAAATGTGGCTGAAAGGGCCAAAACATGCCCTAATGATGTTAAAAAGTGTTATGCTTGAAGTGAACATGGATGGGGTATTGTGCCCTAGAACTGCAGTGCTCGATGTGCTCTACCGGTCTGTCATTACGGCTCGTCAATCGGAGCTACGGATAAGAAGTTATGTCAATTTTAAGTTGAGTCGGTAGCAGATTCGTAATTGGGCAACTGCAGCTGAGGAGATAGAGTTGAAATGAATGCATGGGCTTGAAGTGATCACTTTGTGTAGGGCGCTGGTCTTTTCAGATCGGTGATCGGATTTATGGTTGCCAAGTTATTGGTGGCTGTTAAAGATTTACCGGGGGCCGGTTTCGTACCAACCTGGTCCGCTCGATCAGTGTGCCATCTGGGAATTTTACAGCCTCGGAAAGGTTTGTATGCATTTTATGCAGTTTTAGAAGTCTAAAGATGTTAACGGCTCATCAGACCGAGTTCAAGTTCATGAGATAATATGGCTTGAGACCAGCATCAGCTGCCGGCACAGTTGAGCATGATGAATTTTGGAATCTGGATGATATTGTCAATCAAGGGCTGCTTTGGCTGGTATGTCACTCCAAACAATGATTTGGCCGATGCGTATACCAACTCTGGCGCCTTCACAAAAGCATGATGTGTATGCCAAATATGATGCCTTATTTTTGCGGATCAAAGCTTGATCGATTCCGCATGCCAAATAAAGTGCCTTTATGTATGCCAAATGGGGTGTCCTTGAGGGGAACTAGAGCAGACATGCTTGGCAATGCTTTGGTCGACATGAAGCTATGCATGCCATATGGTATGCCCTTTAAGGGCCGCCCACCGCCCAAATAAAACCCAAGTGGCCGCCCAAGAAGGTAAGCCGGCCGACCAAAGGGCCACCCATTAGGAGCTTTAGTGGGAAAGCAAAGGAAAAGAAAGGGCATGACGTGGCGTGGCAGCGCGTAGAGGGCGCAGGGAAGGTGAACAACGCTCGCGCTAGTCAATGCGCGCCTCAAATACCCTCGCTGTAGAAACGAAAGAGACTCAGAAGGTCATTGCGCTCATTTTTGGAGCTATTCCTAGCGGATTTCGTGCTGCTGGAAATCGGCCCTTTCACGTCACCAAGGGAAGGGACCCATTAGTGACGTCGCTAATGGGTGTCGCTTTTTTTAGCAAGAAAAAAGGTAGCATGCAACCTACAAAAAAGAGGGGAATCATGTGATTTTCTCTCTCTTCACCTCATCATCTTGTGGAACCTCCTCACCTGGGGATTGAAAGCTCCTAAGCTCTAATTTAACGGCTTTTAATCTCTCATAAGCGAGAATTCTATTTTTCCTTAAGCAATCCAAATATCTCGAATTCATGAATCAAAAGCTCTCAACATCAAGCCTAAGCCTCTCGAACTCCATAACCTAACCTCATAAGCCATCATAAACCTCTCTAACTCCATATTCTTAACCTCTTAAGCCAAGATGCTTAGCTTAATTGAACCCTTAATCAAGCTAATCCTAAACCTCATAAGCCATCATAAACCTCTCTAACTCCATATTCTTAACCTCTTAAGCCAAGGTGCTTAGCTTAATTACGCCCTTAATCAAGCTAATCCTAAACCTCATAAGCCATCATAAACCTCTCTAACTCCATATTCTTAACCTCTTAAGCCAAGGTGTTTAGCTTACTTGCGCCCTTAATCAAGCTAATCCTAAACCCCATAAACCAAACCTCTCTTAGCTCTCTGAGCTGATTCCCTAAACCCAACTAAAGCTTCAAAGCCATCATTAGCCTTTCGAATCCTCAACCTTGAACCCCATAATCCATTCGAATCTTATTCTAAACTTGATTAGCCATTAAAATCCTCAAGCTTAACTTCCATTTAGCCATCCTAAACTTGCTTGAAGCCCATTAACCATTCGAATCGGAAAGCAGAAGGCAGACTAAGCAGAACATCTTCACCTTCTTGTTTAGCACCTGGATTAAGCTAGGTTTCTTCTTGTAAGGAGCATTTAAACCTCCATTAGTGTTTGATTCAACATGGATTCTGTCAATTAACTTGGAAATTAGACAGACTAATTGTTTTAAACTCTATTGTCGTTAATTACGTTTGCTACACCTTTTTTCCCCGCACCTCTCATAGCCAGGGGCCCAGTGCCTTCCCGGCTCACCTTTCGCACAATTATCCCGCGACAGCGTGACTACAAACTAGGGGTAGTTGGGTAAGATCACCGAGCAAGAGAACACATTTGTTGTTGAAGAGATCTGCCAATGTATTCCTTGTTACGTTGACATTTAGTCTTACAATAAGGTAAAAGGTTGTTTGGATGAACATGGATAGCTCATCTATAATTATAATATCTGCCCCTTTTTTTTCCAAATATCACTCATCGGTGTCACGCATAGAGAGGGGTTACTATTGATTCATGGTTGGTATCAATGTATTTTAGATGCAACCCTGCTACGTCTTGTTGTTCCCACTCCGATGGAAAAGCACCAAATGATAATACAGAAGCGAGAAGAATAGGAGTGTCTATTTCATTTGTCTGTCGACCTTGTTTATCGCTATATATGTGAGGTATGTCGCCGCGTGCAGGAGGGACATATTTCTAGATTGTGAGCAAAGATGTCAGATTGCATGCTCCAATCTTTATAAAACGCAGTAATAATTTTAAACCTTGACCTAGCATATGGACGGTAAGCTAGTTTCAAGTTGGTTGCAGTTTTCTCCCTAGCTTATTGATACTTGGACTGTAATCTTCTAGGTCTTCAGAGCTTCATACTAACACCTAATATGAGAGAAAGGAGGACATATATAGTATGATATCAATTATTTCAACACCTAGTATGGTATCAATTATTTAGAGCTAAAGTAAAGATGCACAAGGTGAATTCACAACTGTGATACATCACATGCATTCACTATTGTGATACATCACATGCATTGGCTAGCAACCGCATGTAAAGAGTTGTGTGTGTAACTAACATGTGCAGAGATCGACATCAAGTGTATAGTCTCGAAAACTAGATCCAAATAAACCGAAGTAAAGGAAGTAATGCAAAAAATTCTAAAACAAGCAAATAGATGAATCATAATTGACCTGCAACAATAAATGAGGTGCTTTATCTAGTATGGTATCAATTATTTAGAGCTAAAGTAAAGATGCACAAGGTGAATACACAAATGTGATACACCACATGCATTCACTATTGGAATATATCACATGCATTGGCTAGCAACCACATTTAAAGAGCTGTGTATGTAACTAACATGTGCAGAGATCAACATCAAGTGTATAGTCTTGAAAACGAGATCCAAATAAACCGAAGTAAAGGAAGTAATGCAAAGAATTCTAAAACAAGCAAATAGATAAAGCATAATTGACCTGCAATAATAAATGAGGTGCTTTACTAACCTGCAATGTTATACTGCTGCTTTTTTATTCTCTAATCTACAGGCCAATTTTTGAGTCGAGCTACAACAAAGCAATGTGAATAGTTAAACATATCGTCTTGCAATGAAATGTCATAGATTGAAAGTGCAAAGTATACAGTGCAGAGGTGCCATACAAAAGTATGGTGGAGCGTTGGCACTGTGGTCTCTCCAAAAAATTATAAGAAACGGAAGCTGTACCCTGCCCCGTAGCATTTATGTGTTGCACCAAGCAAACGCATGCGTGTGAGATTGGATGCAGATAACGCTTGCAGTGTTGTCGAGATGGAGATGTGCTTGTGCAATTGGATCGTGTAGTGTTGTGAATATATGTCCTCCCTACCATATACACAACACGCAGATGTAACTTTATGTTCTATGTCCTCTGATCAGTATTACCTTGTGTGTGTGTGTGTGTGTGCATGCGTGCGTGTGTGTGTGTGTGTGTGTGTGTGTGTATTGTAAGCTTCTTTAATCAGCAATTATGTCTTCTTGCCATAGAGACAGTGTACTCAAGCTCGTCACAACCAATTGTAAAAGATCTATTGATTCCTTTGACAACAATCTCATTTTCAAGAGCAATAGATTTGTTTTCTATATTGAACGTCTACTTTTGAACTTCTATTAGTCCCGTGCTTTGAGCAGTAACGAGCAAAAAACAGCTCTAAAGATTCATCAATTTTGGGTCTCCAATAACCACTTTCCACCTGCAGGGAGGCTCAATAGCCATCCACTAGAAACTAATATCTCTAGTCAAAACATGCAACTTGAAGGATCTCAAGGTGCGATTCCTCCAAAACATGAAGAAGTCGGTGCTTACGCAACAGGGGTACTAGTAGTTCTGTTAATGATGCAATTGAGGTGGCGACATGAAGCCTGCGAGAAATCTAGCCCAACAAGATTCCATATGTTCAGTCCAATCGATGTCGCCACCACCACCCCATGTGGCCAACTCTCCTTCTCAAGTCCTGGCGGCCCTCCAATCCACAATACCCCAGCCAACCCCTTTGTTGAGACAACCCTCCTCTAAGTTTTGCCGATATAATGGATCTTATATGCTAAGCCAGTAAGAGATGTAAAGAAAGCTAGCTCGTCTCTACAAGAAAACCGAGATAAGATGCAGCATCATGAGGAATGTATTTGCAGAAGAGGACACTTGGCACACAGCATATATGATATATTGAGTGTATAACTATTTTTTTTTTAATCTTGAGGTTGCAAAATGCATTCGACAGTAGACAAACTTTATCCAATCCTCTTGACGTTGAAATCGGTTCCGCACTCCGACAATATATTAACAACAGTATGGCTTGCGCTATGGAATGTTAAGTCGTTGTTGGTGATAATTACACTTGATCTGTTCGGCATACTATAGTTGCTATACGGGGTTTCTACCTCAACCGCCTGTTGCACAAAAGACCTTTGAGAAGATGTGAATAGATTATCACTACCCGCCCTGGAGTAGATTTCCTCCAAGGAAAAATGAGGGTTTGTGTTGGCTACAATACCAAACTGATGTTTGTCATCTGCAGCCACATTTGAACTTGATCTGATAGTTGTTGCGTACATGGACCTTTGTTCATAGGAGTTGCCACCGAATCATGGTTATTAGCAAGAGAAGCTCTTTACAGGCCGCAATATTGGCCATATTGTCTATAGAGTTTCTGCTATCCCACCCAGTTGTTGAATGGACAATAGTGAACTGCTCATGGAGGCTAATAGGTGCTCCACAAATGCCATAACTCCGCAATCCGTGTTTGTCAACTTCTCCAGCATCAAATCTCTTTGTGTGGAAAAAAGAATTAGCTTCTGCTTCTTCTCTTTGACTATTCTTTTGATCCTGATCAGTATCGTAGGTACCTGCATGATTTACTACTTGACTTCGGCCATTGCAATGCTTTTGCATCTCCTTGGAGCTACACATTAACCAATTCCCGCGGACACCAGATTCTGCACTGAATTGTTCATGAGAGAGATGTTTCTATTTATCTGTAGATTGTTCCCAAATGCTTGCCTCATCAAATTTTTAGATAGTCTATCAACAGAGTTGGAAAAGGAGTGCGATTGAAGCCAATGGCTCATCAGACCATCAATTGTACTAGTGGCAATATTCCCCAATGCCTTTCTCTCGACATTGACTTGTCTGCCACTAATCCCCTCACACACTCTGCTAAAAGTGCAAGCAGCTAGCACTGAACCCATTGGATTATAATTACTTGAGGATAACCATCATAGGCTTTGGTGTGATTGATCCTGCTAAGATTTTATGCGCTCATGTCCACTTTGATGTTTACTCGTTTCATTTCTTCTGCCTCTACTGTCTGCATCGCCAACAGCCTGATAGCAATGAGTGTTGGTGATTCTTTTATTAAAATCTGATATTTTCTGTTTCAGTAGCACTAGAACAGACCTCTTCCATGGGTTGATCGCATGAAATATCTGAGTGCTCATCACGTTGGCAAGCATTCGAAGTACTCTTTAGCTTGATGATCTACAACTGCAACGCAGCTACAACACAGAGTGCGCTTTTTATTTTATTCACCTGGTAGCTTTTCACCGGTGAAGTTTTTTTTATTTAGAGTTTTTCATGGCAGCAATGTTTTTTTTTAATTTAAATCTAATGCCATGTGTGGCTGCTGCATTAGTTAAGAAAAAAAAAGCCTTGGTCTCACCAAGTAAATAAAGTTAGAAAAGTTAGTAAAGCTATAGAAGCTATTGTTTTGAAAAAACGGGTGGGTAAGCACTGGAAAAGAAGGTGATAAAAGTAGTGGCTCCAATTACCTTAATGGGGCATATAGTGTGCATAGAGCGTTCGTCAGTCTCGACTGCACAAAAATTGTGTGTGTGTGTGTTTCTGAGAGAGAGAGAGAGAGAGAGAGAGAGAGAGAGAGAGAGAGAGAGAGAGAGAGAGAGAGAGAGAGAGAGAGAGAGAGAGAGAGAGAGAGAGAGAGAGAGAGAGAGAGAGAGAGAGATGTTATATTGAACGCCCTCAAAAGGCCTATGAGACCAAACTAAGACAACCTTTGTGAATGTAATCAAACGTCTAGGTGCCAAAAGTGAAATGAAAGACTAAACTAAAAGACAAAAATTGTTGCACCCAAAAAAAGGAGGTAAAATGAAAAATTAAACTAAAAGACAAAAATCATTAGACTAAAACAATATTGTGCTAGAATAGTCAAATAGTCCTCATCCTTTGATGGAGCCTCCGTTGATGTCTAAGGATGCCCTTCACTAGGTCTTGTCCTAGAAAGTATTGCAGCGATTGCTGAAGAGTCGTACTAGGTGTCTCCCATATTGTGCTAGAATAGTCCTCATCCTCCTTGATGTCTGAGGATGCCTTACACGAGGTCTTGTCCTAGAGAGTATTGCATCGGTCGTTGAAGAGCCATACTAGGTGTCTCAGAGATCGTGCTAGAATAGTCATCATCCTCCAATGGAGCCTCCCTTGATGGCTGAGGATGCCATGCACCAGGTCTTGTCCTAGAAATTATTGCATCGATCACATAAGAGCCGTATTGGGTGTTTCCCATATCGTGCTAGTATGGTCATCATCCTCCGATGGAACCTCCATCGATGTCGTGGTCGCCCTCCTAGATGTGGGCTGCATCTAGCTCTCCAAAGTGTAATGGCTCTGACTATGGTGGGCAATGTATGTGCGTATGTGTCTATGGTGAGAGAGAGAGAGAGAGAGAGAGAGAGAGAGAGAGAGAGAGAGAGAGAGAGAGAGAGAGAGGTGCACTAATTGCAAGAGATCTCAATTTTGTATCTTGTAAATAGGAAGACTCTGTCTTTGCTCCAACATCAAGTTAATGACTGAGAGAGAGAGAGAGAGAGAGAGAGAGAGGTGCACTAATGGCAAGAGATCTCAAACTTGTATCTTGTAAATAGGAAGACTCCATCTTTGCTCCAACATCAAGTTAATGATTGTTGGCCAATATTCGTGCATATTAATTCATGTTTTAGTATATGTTTAGTTAATGAGAAAACTTATATAATATCATGAATGTTGAAAGAACCAGAACATCAAAAGTAATGCAGGTAGTGGTAGGTATGATAGAAAAAAAGAATGTGATAGTCGACATGTTGGCAGAAGTCGCGGAAGGGATGACGGTTACAAAATGCATACTGGTGGGAAGGTGATGGAACAATGCAAGGGTGGTCTAGCAGCCGATTCATCCAAGATTGTGCATCGATACAGATGACCAATAGCAAAGGTACACTTACATTCCCTGTTTTGATTTCCTCTATGTGATCTCAAAAGTTCTTAGATTACATAATGTATACAAAAAGCAATGAATTTATATCATTTTTATTGATGAAAAGATTTTAGATGAAGGTGACAAGGACTTCTTATGCCCAACAAAAGGACACACATACAATACACCAAGACATGGATGCATGTCTTTATAAACCATCGGTAATAAATTCTTCCTTGTACAATTATAATATTTTTACTATAAAAAGTCCCTCCAACATTGGAGGAGAAGCATAAGCCCCCCTTCAACACTGAAGGGGATAAAAGTGGCAGGGGAAGGGCACGTTCTCTAGCTATGAAATCTTTATAAATGTGGAGAATGGTGACAACTTTACACTATACATACGTATGGTTTTTGCTCTTTTTTTTCCAAGCACAAGCATCACAAATGCATGAAATGCATCTCGTTTCATTTTTATTATAATGTGAAAATGTTTACATCCATACATCTTTTAATGCAAAATCTCATTTCTGATGCGACGTCATGGAGTTTGTGTGGCAAAATCTTTGAGGAGAGATTCTATAAAGCCATCATCACGAGCTATGCCACATGGAAAAATCCACACCACTATCACTTTTTACTTCTTACCATAAACATAGTGAAGCAATCAAGGCACACTAGTTTAAAAGAGAGAGAGATTTCTTTGTTGCCTTCCATAGCAGCACAATTGAGAGAGTGAGAGTGAATATGTTTAGTTTACATATGTATGGTTAAAGTTAGTTGGTTTGGGCTGATTGTAATTGTGAGTGATTTGAGAGACACAATCTCAAATGAAGAAAATGAGTTACTGCTACTACTACTGAAGCCGAGAAATGATCTTGTGGTATAATCCTTAATGACTTGAAAAATACCATCCTTTCAATATGTAAGAATGCAAAATTTGCTAGTGTGAGCTATCTGTGAGAACCTGCCATGTGATTGGCACCTTGGAAACAACACTTGATAGGGGTTTGTGAGTTTGTGATGGTGAGAGCCGGGAGATGTTCCCGTGGGATTCTCTTGCAAATTGAAGCATGATCCATCATCTATAAAAGACCCTCTAGGAGTTGCGGAAAGCTAGGAATGTGTGCCTAGAGTCAGTACCAGTCTAGAGGTTAGAGGATTTGTCAATGTGGAAAGTGTCTTCCTTCTTCTATAAAATACCCTTGTGGAGTTGAGGAATCGCCAGTGGCATGTGCCAGGCCCAGTACCAACTCCAAAGGTTAGAGATGAGTGTGAATGTTATTTGGTATGTGTCTGGGTGTTTCCCTCTTTTGTAAAAGACCACGGGTGATGGTGCTTGGATGAGGGTTGATGTTTCTAGGTTATCTCTTCTGTAAAAGATCCGCCAGACAGCCGGTGGCACAATGGAGTATTCACAAGCCAATGATATTGCAGTTGAGTGTTAGAAGGGAGTTTTGATGTGAATTGGTTCTTGGTGTGGGTGGTGTGGTGAGCAGTTCGAGAATTTGTTTCCAGCTAGTGAGCTGGTGGTGCCCTTGGTGTTTTGAGTGGTTTCAAGTTGTGTGGGGAGTCTCGCTATAGAGTATTTGACTGCTCTCTAGCATGCCCTATAACGTTAAAATACACGCTCTTTGAAAAGGTTAGCATTATGGTAGACCTAGCAATTTCATCTATCTCCAACCAATCAATATCTGACATCCCTTCTGGTTTGACACCCTTTAGCTTTAAGGACCTAGTCTGCTTATTTTGCACTAGAACATTGTAAATCTGCTCCTTCCAAAATGGAAAATTGGTGCCATCCAACTTGTCCATGTTGAACAATGAACTCTCAGTTGAAGATGCCATTGCAGCAAGAACTCAACAAAGAGAAAAAAAAAAAGATAACCAGAACCTGGGGAAAATTGGACAGAGTTTTGACAGAAAAATGAACTATGAGCAACTACCCAAAATTAAAAAAAACTAACAGAAATTTCTCAATGTATATTATCAATGTCACTGGTCAATGCCCACTACGCATCAAACAATCTCTGTGGATACACTGTAAAACTAGGCATATACATAAAGTGTATCAATGTCTCAATGGAAAACTAGCAAGAGCATAGCATCACCGATCTACCCTCATAAAACACTACAACAGGACGCACAAGAATCGGCGCAAATATCGACGAAATAAAGTTATTTTTAAAACTAAAAAGCACTAAAATAGGCCTCAAAAGAGACGCCGGTAGTGTGACGTCCGTATAAGTACCGGTGTATTATGCGTCGGAATAAACTTTGAAATGAGCGTCGAAATATGCAATGAAAGAACCGCCGCTAATACTATAGCATATTTTGATGCGTCTACCAAAATCTGTACCGATGCCTATATCGTATTCTGTATCGACGACCAATCCTGCAAAATTTTTTTGGGCAGAGAGGGCTAGGAATTGATGCTGCATGTACTGTAGCAAAAGAAAATAGCCCTCTTTGTCCAAAGGAAGAGTGCACAATCAACCGCACTCCACCTACAAGCTGACGCTAAAGAGCGAGTGTATGGCAATTAGCAAGATTGTAAGAAAAACATAACCACAAAATCAACAGCTTGATCATGGCATAAGGACATAAAGATTTTATAACCATAATTAAAACATGAGTCAAAAAGAGAAAAACCATAAACATAACCTGTTTTCCATACCATAACCTGCTTGTCATACCATAACCAAAACAACCATACCATGATTGCACAACCGTAACCATAGTAATAACCATAATCATAACCATAACCATCACATGATTGCCATACCATCATAGCAAAACCATAACCTTAACTTGACTGCCAAATCTTAACCATAACATCTGTCCATACCATAAACATAACCATAAACCATAAACATAAGCACTACAAAACTGTACATATGCAAACAATCATTGAGTGAGAAGACCCTCATGATAATGCCTTCCAGTTGACGTCCTCTCCCTCCTCATGCAATTGGGTCAAAAGGGCCATGCTTGTACCCATACTTCTCCTCTCGGCGTGTCGGAGGACGCTTCACGACAAATTCCTGCAAAATTATGGTTTAATCATTAGATAAATCTTCAAATAGCATATATATTTTTCATAATTTAAAGCATACGTGTAATACTTACAAAATCATGTCGAAATGTATCGTAGCCTCCACTCCCAAGATGTGACGCTCCAGCAGACTCCAAACGTGCTTTGGCTGTATCTCTCTGCTGCTGAAATCTCTGAGGATTGTCTTGTGTCTCTTGTGCAATCCCCGCCCACTCCTTTGCATCCAACCATGATGGCTTGGGACTGCAATCATGGTACATGTCTCTCGCCTCTGACCGACAGTGTGACATTGTGGACTTCGCCACACTCAAAATCCAAGGGTTCGAGACTGAATCGTACCCCTCTATCGGCATGTACTCTCTGTGAATGGCCTCGACGATGTAATTTTTTCTTTCAACATCGATGTTATCCCAAATCTCCATCACAGAGTGACCAAACTAAATCGTACAGAGCTGTCAAATCCTCTATCGCATGGCCTTTCCGACCCTATCCGCCACACCCGCCCCATCCCTTCTCTTGTACACCTTGCTAGGATCATGCTCGTGTGATCAATAGAAATAACAAATCAGCGAAGCTGCTACACATATGAATGAATCTAAAGTGTATTGTAGACTAATAAAAAGAGTTTTACAAAAGAGTTCTTAGAAAAAATCATTATTTAATCTCTCATCCTTTATGAGATCTAATGCACCAAAGATGTCTATCTCAATCTGTACTTTTGCATCTTCGTCATCAAACTCTACTTCTTCGTCGCTCTCCGCATTAGCTTAAGTATTAGACACCTCATCTCTAGGTTTAGACAATTGCTCACTCTGACATCCACCTCAAAATCTAAACTTAAAGTTTCCGTCAGTCCTGCACTTTTTTCATGAATCACCTCTTCAACCTCAATGTCCAATCCTTGACACACTTGCTTGCTATGTGGAGCAACTTGAACGACATAGAGCCAGCAGGTTTTAGACAGATCATTCTTATCATTTTCTTTCCATAGTGGATCGTGTATGAACACAACTTCTTCACAATGCTACGGAAGTACGGATGTATCCCGCACATCTATCCACACCCGCCTAGAGTTCATTTGAATCAATCCACTCTTGTCTTTATGCACAGTTGGATTAGGACCGTTGGTAATAACTTTGAACCACTTGACATCAAAGATAAACATATCAAACTTTCTAAAGCTAATCGGCAAGATGTCCTGGATGTAGCCAAAGTATTCAAGTTGGCTAGTCTCTGTATTCTCATCCCTAGCACTACTCCTACTTTCTTGGACTAATCTTTCCCTAACACCACTATTGAAAGTGACCCTTTGTTCATCGATTCGTTGCACTCTGAAGTGTTTCCCATGCGACCACAAAGCTCCATATTTGTGATACTACAGTCACAAAATTGAAACAGACTAAAAGTTAATAAAGCAATGTGATCATGTGGAGCTTGAAAAGGAAGTTGTGAAATATACATGCCAATCACAACCCCTTGACATATCCTCTTCCTCTCCAGTAATCAACACTCCATTCTTCTTTGCCTTTGGAAAGTCAGGCAATTTTTGACGATGATCTAGAAAAGAAAGGTTTCTAGTGGCACGGTGGCACTTGAATTGAAGGCGATCTGTCAAGCATTGTTTTTGTTTCCCTTCATACCTCTCTAGCCACTTTTGCATGATGTCTGAGTTGAGAAGACAAAATCTCATAACCTTTTCTCACATTGTGAAATCCATATTCCTAATGATGTGAAAATTGTCTTCTCTGGGATAAAGTTGGAGCAATATCTACTTTCGGAGTTTGACCTTCAATCTCTAGACCATGAGATCGATAACGCAGGTCTTGTAGTTGCTCGATTGAAAAGAGACTGTGATTACGTATGTTTTGGTCGCATAATTTTTGTTTTTGAAAGATCTGATGCTTGCAATGCGCACAAGGACATGCCATCCTATCGTCCATACTTTATCTACCAATGATGCAACAAATAATTAAAACACTACTTGTTATAACTACACACTACTAAGTACATGACAATACATGACAACCTCACATTCTCTAGCAAGGCCCAATCCCCGCACACCTCGGTCTAGAGGTGCACGGAGATTAGGACCACAGGATAATAATCTCGTATTTATTGGTCAATGACTATGTATTAAGGTTCTTAAGGTCTCTGTGCACTTTTGAAGTCCGATTCTGTTTTTTCTACTATTCGTTGCTAGCCCTAACAACCTCACATTCTCTAGCCAGGCCAGATCCTCGCACACCTCGGTCTAGAGGTGCACAGAGATTAGTATCATAGGATAATAATCTCGTATTTATTGATCAATGACTATATATTAAAGTTCTTGAAGTCTGTGTGTACTTTTGAACTCCGATTGCGTTTTTTCTACTATTAATTTGTCGCTAGCTCTAACCTAACCTATAATCTAACATAACCTATAACCTAAACCTAACGTAACATAATGTAGCCTAACTTATAACCTAAACCTAACCTATAACTTAGCCTAACCGAAGTCCGTTTGCATTTTTAGAAGTACACGAGTCATCCTCGAAGTCCGTTTGCGTTTTTTCTACTATTAACTTGTCGCTAGCTCTAACCTAGCCTATAATCTAACCTAAACCTAACCTTACTAAATGAAACCTAACTTATAACCTAAACCTAACCTATAACCTAACCTAACTGAAGTTCATTTGCGCTTTTAGTAGTACACGAGTCATCTTCGAAGTCCGTTTACATTATTTCTACTATTAATTTGTCGCTAGCTCTAACCTAACCTATAACCTAAACCTAACCTAACCTAGCATAACCTAACCTAACATAAAAACAACACAATAGTGATACGTTTAGTAAAACGGCAAGCCATATAGCTTGCCCACACTACATATGCGATGTCAGCAAGCTCCATGGCCAGCCGTTGGCAATACGGCAAGCCATAGAGCTTGCCCACAGTGTATATGCATTGTGGGCAAGCTCTATGGCTTTCTGTTTTGCCAAACGGATCTCCATTGTGTTGTTTTCAGGGCCGCGAGGCAATTTTAAACCTTGAAAATTGCTCGCAGACATATAGACAACACAATGGCTAGCCTTTTGGCAATAGGGAAAAACTTAGAGCTTGCACACAATGCATATGCATTGTGGAAAAACTCTATGGCTTGTCGTATTGCCAAACAACTTGCCATGGTGTTGTTTTTAGGGCTGCTTAGCTATTTTAGGGCTTGAAAATTGCTTACGAACATAAAAACAGCACAATGGCAAGTTGTTGGCAATATGGCAAGCCATAGAGCTTGCCCTCAATGCATATACCTTGTGGGAAAGCTTTATGGCTTGCCATATTGCCAAATTACGGATCGCCATTGTGTTGTTTTTAGGGACACGAGGCAATTTTAGCGCATGAAAATTGCTCGTAAACATATAGACAACACAATGGAGAGCCTTTTGGCAATATCTATGGCTTACCATATTGCCAAAAGGTTTGCCATTGTGTTGTGTTTAGGGCCGCTTAGCTATTTTAGGATTTGAAAAATGCTTGCAAACATATAGAAAACACAATGGCGAGCCGTTTGGCAATACGTCAAGCCATAGAGCTTTCCCACAACGCATATGCATTATGGGCAAGCTCTATGGCTTGCCGTATTGCCAAACGGCTCACCATTTTCAGGGCTGCTTAGCTATTTTAGAACTTGAAAACCGCTCGCGAACATATAAACAACACAATGGCGAGCCGTTGGCAATACTAAAATCCATAGAGCTTGCCCACAATGCATATGCGTTGTGGGTAAGCTTTATGGCTTGCCGTACTGACGAGCAGATCGCCATTGTGTTGTTTTTAATATGTGCTGTGAGTAAGCTCTATGGCTTGCCGTATATATTGTCGAACATAGCTTAACCTAACCTAACCAAAACTAAACTAACGCAGCTTAACCTAACGTAGCTTAACTTAACCTAACCTAACATATAAGATAACCTAACCTAACCTAACCTAATGTAACTTAACCTAACCTAACCTAACATAGCTTAACCTAACGTAGCTTAACTTAACCTAACTTAACGTATAAGATAACTTAACCTAATGTATAAGATAACCTAAGATAACCTAACCTAACCTAATTAAACTAAACTTAACCTAAAACATAAACCCCATCAATTGCATAATTCAAAACGAAATTTCTTCAAAACAAGATTTTTTCATAAACCAAATCAAGAAAAATTCATAATACAAAATGAAAGTTCACATCACAAACCATAATTTCTTTTAAAGCATGAAATTTTATTTTATTAATATACAAATTAATTTAAATAATTTAATATGCATTTAAAGGTTCGAGTACGCACATTCTTCCTATTTGAGCAATAACAGAAGTTGTAAACGTTTTGGAACTTGCAAAAATGCACACACAAACACAAAGTTAAACCCTAAACCCTAAATCTACAAGTAAATATGAAAACAATTTCACCTTAGTGTTATGGGCTAACCCACAAGCAAGATTAGCACTTTTGACAGTTTGTTTTGCACTAGATATGTAAAGGTGAGGAAGAAGAGAGCTTGAGAAAAAGTGCAAGAAGAAGAGAAATGCGATGAGAAAGCCCGCAGTTTTGTCTTTTGTAGGTATTGTCGGTACAAAAATCGGTATAGGTGTCGAAAACGCGCCGAAAAGAGAGTCGAAAAGTGAATGCGCGCTGACATCGGAACAGGTGCCGGTACAGGTGTCGTAAATTTGAAAATCATTTTAAAAAAAAACTTTAACTCCCTCCATACATACCTACACATATACTGACGCCCGCCAGTGACGCTGGTAATGTGGTGCCGGAATTTAAGTGACCTCTTATAGTGAAATATACATCATATGCACGGTGTAGAGAATGGGATTGTCATGGGATCGCTCCAGTACCTAATCCATCGAAAGGATCTTGGACATGAGAATCCCTCAGTTTCACAAATCTCACCACGGCCCTCACAAAAGGCTATGCACAGATTTCAGTACATGAACCTCATAAGGTCATACATCAACCAACCACAATGGTAGTAGTTGTAACAACCAAAGCGATGGTTTGTCAGATAATCAGACCCACAAGATCTTATACATCAAATGCATATGACAGAGCAATTGCACCAAAATGTTCAAAGCGCAAAATTTGCAAACTATCTTGTAGCCCATAATAGAGAGTCTTTAACCTTTTTATACCTGTATAAGCAACTGTACCTGCAACCTGTAGTCAAACGACCCAAATATGCAAAAATCTTAGAACCTACAGTTAGATAGAAAAAGACAAAAACCACCTTTGCAGCACTTGCAGAGGCTAAACAAGGCCGAAATGAGCCAAAACTGCAAAAAATAATTGCGGGATGTCCCTACGAGTGTATATGGGAAGCTTGCGCTCCACTTTGCGCTCACCAAATCTAAGGGCAATTAGGGGAAGTGACCACCAGTGCAGCCCCGCGGCGTTGTGTAGAGACTCCTACCTGCTCTAATACCAATTGAAGGTGCAATACAAGAGCGTGCAAGTGTGGAGTGCGTTGGAGGCGAAGTAGAGAAGAAGATGAGACAAAGATGTAGTGGACTCACTCACAATAGTGAGCTAGGGTTGGAGTCCTTATTGTTTTGTATAGTATGAATGGTCTATGTTAGTGTCCGGCCACCCACTTACTTAGGGCTAGCACATTGGGCTTTACTACCCCAACATAATTTAGCACAACTCCCCAGATTGAGAAATATCCTAGTAGTTATGGCTCAACTGCAAATTTAATATAGACATGAAGCATTGGGACTGAAACTTGAGCACACTTTAGCTTATGGGGTGGATGCCCAACTCTTGACAATTATGCCTTCCAACACATTTTGGTTGATGTGGTGAATTGGACTTAATAAAACCTTGATTCTTGTCTCGATCTTGTCTAGAGACAACTTTGTTCAAAATTATGAGTGACACCTGCCATGGTGGAGCTTGATGTGCCCTAACTTAGTTCACCACTTTTTAATGGATCTAAATTTCCAATGGCTCCTAAGTTTGATTACTAGTCTTCTCATCTACCCCATATGGTTTGACCTTATGGATGATGGAGTTCAAAATCTAGGGATAAACTTTCTTATTTCAAGTATGTCCAAATGACAAACAATTATCTTTGTACCGTTGGTGCATTTCCCAATCAAATAATATTGCACTCAAAAAACTTATTTCAAGTATGGATGATGCAATTAGTGGTCTGGGGACAAACTTTCTTATTTCAAGTATTTCCAAATGACAAACCATTATCGTTGTACCCTTGGTGCATTTCCCAATCAAATGATATTGCACTAGAACAAGGTGCCTTTGCTTGATGATATTATGATACGTCTTATAGAAGGTCGTAGTATGTACTACAAATTGAGTGCACAAGTAGTTACACACTCCCAATTGTCAACCCTCGTGGCTAGATAAAGCTTTACAAAAGTGGAAACTTGCACCTTATTCAAGAAAACAAGCTAATACTATCAAATGAGTGCACGTGCTCTCTTAAGTGCGAAGCAGAATAGTTCAATTAAAAGACTCACTCTGTATTACTGCAACCATGCAACGTGTCTAAGGAACAAACTATCTTGTTTTGAGTTGGGGCTAGTGTGGAAGTGAAAAATTACTGAGAAAAGTCTCTTGTGTGTAGTAGGTGTGAAAGGAGTCCTAAGTGAGAGAAAGGGAAAATGGTGCGCAAGTTCCAATATCTCTCTCTCTCTCTCTCTCTCTCTCTCTCTCTCTCTCTCTCTCTCTCTCTCTCTCTCTCTCTCTCTCTCTCTCTCTCTCTCCTGCTCCTGATGGATGTCTTTGCTACATGGCATCATTGGTCATGCAGCCTATAGGCCATCCCTCCCTCTCTCTCTCTCTCTCTCTCTCTCTCTCTCTCTCTCTCTCTGTGCCCACTTTGAAAGTGGGCACAGAGAGAGAGAGAGAGAGAGAGAGAGGGGGGGGGGGGGGGGGGGGGGGGGGGGGGGGAGGAGAGGGAGAGAGAATGGTGGAGAGGGAGAGGAGAGAGAGAAAAAAGAGAGTGTGGAAGAGAGAGGGTGATGGTGAGAGGAAAAGAGGGAAAGAGAGTGAGGGAGAGAGAGATTTCAAGATTTAAAAAAAGCAAGTGGGCGCTAGAGAAAAGAGAGTGTGGAAGAGAGAGGGTGATGGTGAGAGGAAGAGAGGGAAAGAGAGTGAGGGAGAGAGAGATTTTGTCATTTAAAAAAAGCAAATGGTGCTAGAGAAAAGAGAGTATGGAAGAGAGAGGGTGTTGGTGAGAGGAAGAGAGGGAAAGAGAGTGTGGAAGAGAGAGGGTGATGGAGAGAGAGAGTGTGGAAGAGAGAGGGTGATGGAGAGAGAGAGAGAGAGAGAGAGAGAGAGAGAGAGAGAGAGAGAGAGAGAGAAAAGAAAGAGAGAGGGAGAGAGAGAGAGAGAGAGAGAGAAAGAAAGAAAAGAGAGAGAGAGAGAGAGAGAGAGAGAGAGAGAGAGAGAGAGAGAGAAAGAAAGAGAGAGAGACAGAGAGAGAGAGAGATACATTTTATTATCGTATTCAGAGTGACCCACCGGATTTCTTCCAAGCCGTAATACATTGGCATTGTAGAAAAGCTTTATTCACTTAGGAGTCAATCAAAGCATCATGTAGCAAGTGTAATGCATCCCATCTCCCAAACCATTTCTTTATGTCTTGCATCCATCCCATGGCCAAAATCTTGCTTTTATGTGTCTTTTGAACTTTTTCGCTTGCTTCCCATGCAATTTTAGGAAGTGGATGTTAGGGGTTTGGACGCATCTTTATCATGTACTCCACAACCCTTTCCATGCCCATAACCTCAATTGGAAGAGATCCCGACTCAAGAAGTAGAAGCATATATGGTGTTTGTGTCTTAACTTGGAGAAAGTTTCCAAGTAGACTTTGAGATGCTCCCGCCCACACTTCAACTCCACAAAGAAGAACCGGTGTCACCAATGCATCAAAAAGGTACTTCTTGAGAGCCCAACACTTGATGTTTCCCGCATTACACATGTTCTCAAATGCATAATATGCTCTCTTTCCCACTTCCAAACGACGCATAGCACATTCATGCCACTTGTGATTGGATGGAACCTCAAGGCCAAAGTACTTAAAGCTCTCAACAACTTCAAGTGTCTCATTGTTGTACACAATGCATGGCTTCTCCTTATGGTTGGTTATCACAAGCATAACTTTTGTCTTGGATCCATTCACAATCAGCCCACTATGCAAGCTAAGTTCTCAAGGACATCCATAAGCTTTTGTGCATCCTCTAAAGTGTGTGCTAGAAGTACTACATCATCCGCATACAGCAAAAGCATGATTACTGCATTGCAAATAGTGACCTCTCAATGCCTTCTTCTTGCATAAAGTCAAGTACCATTTGTTCCAATTGATCGATGCATAGACCAAAGAGAGTAGGTGACAACAGACATCCTTGTTTAACCCCAATAGTGCTTGTTGCAAAAATTTCTAAAATTCCTCTTCCCATGTGCAATTAACACATCACCTTCTCATAGATTCGAGACACCACAAGCATAAACTCACTTGGCACTTGGAGTTCTTCCATCCTTCTCCACAAATTGTTATGTGGAATCATATCAAAGACTTTCTTAAAGCCCACAAAGCAACAATACAATCGCTTGCCTTTCAATCACACCTACTAACTCGATCAATACCGCATCTTAACAGTGTCAAACGGCCATGGAAACACAAAAATTAGAAGACGCTCAAGGAGAGAAACTTTTTCTACATGACGAGAGCAACATTGCATACATACAAAAGTTTTTCTAATTCCTACTCTAAAATAGTCAAAACCTGCCTACAAAACAAACAGTTGGTCATCTCAGAAAATTTTGATTTTTTTATATATCAAAACCAAACTTTGCACATGCACTCAAAATGACCTAAAACGGATTCTGGAACGCTATATCCGTGCACATATCAACTAATTTATCATATGACCTATCCTTTTACACCTAGATAATGGGTTTAACTTTTGTGCTCTAAGGAAATCTGGAGCGCAGTGAAATTCTCTATAGCAAGATTACCCACATAGCTAATTGGAACCACTCAAAACACCAGGGAAACCACCAGCTCCCTAGCTGGAACCAAATTCTCGGAGAGTTCACCACACCACCCACACCAAAAACCAAGACACATCAAAACTCCCTTCTAACCCCAACTGCAAGATTAGTGGCTTGGGAATACTCCATTATGACACTGACTGTCTGATGGATCTTTTATAAAAGAGAGAGAACATAGAAACAATATTCACCTCCACTATCACCTTGATTCTCACCTCTAGCTCCCAAAGCTGGTACTACACCTCTTATACACCACCAACTATTCCACACTCTTTGAAGTATCTTTTACTGAGGACGAACACACCTCAACCTGCAAGAGAGTCCCACGGTTCAGGAAGTACGTGGTTTGATCTTAGAAAGCACGAGGCTTCTAGTTGTGAGAATATCAAGTAGGAGAGACATTTCCTTAAAACAAGTGATTTTCACCTCAAAACCCCTCTTGAGGAAAATTCAACAGCATTTTGGTAGCTTGGTGTATGTGAAATAACTCTAAGAAGCTTTTGTGAAAATAAAATTTTGGATCTTGACTAATATCCATCTCCCATATCTAAACGGGAACGGAAATCACCCAAGCTAGCATCCAAAATTCACTTCGCACAAGGCAAAGTGTCACTGGCTTCACGAGGAAGAAACAGGGTCTCTAACAACCATAGCTCATCATGGGACAACCACAAAAATTTAGAGGATACCCCATATATTGGTGATCCGTGTCTTTTTGCATGCTCTGTAGAGTTACATGGGAGCTCTATCTCCTTGTCATCTCACATTCATATGGCCACGCCTCTAATTACACCTGTATAACTTCAAATTTGAAAATCAAAAACACAAAAATTCTGCATCAAGAAGACTAGATTCTGATTTTATTGAAATCAGTAAGCCCTCTAATTCATCCTCACACCCAAAATTTAAGAAGGTAAACCCTAAATCAAGCACCCACAAACCCAAAGACTCGATTCAGGAGAAATCTAGGCAAAAACTGCTAAGATTTGATCATTTTACAAGAGGATATATCAAAGAAATCCATTAACACGTTTTTCCAGTCCCCATTTCTCTTATTTCCACGACCAAATGAGCTGATATGTCATTTTTTAATCATTTTTCCCAAAAATGGCCTACTTTTTACCATTTTTGAGCCATTTTTTGCTTAAAAAAGGCATTTTTTAGCATAAAATCTCAAACGATTTGGGAAAAATTCCAAAATTTGTGGGATTGATCCTTTTAGCATAAAATCCATGTTTTACTTCAGTTTTGGCCTTTCCATGGTCATCTAACACACCATTGACTGTGACGCCCGAAACCTACTATTTTTGGTAGTTTTTGCCCGCATAAAATTTTGTAGGCGAGGTATGTACACTGTGATGATGCAGCCCATACACCCACATCCCAAAACCACATTATGCATATTCTAGAAGCATTTATCATAAGACCTGCCACACCCAGGGCTCGAACTCCTTAGTAAGGTATGTTCATACAACGGCACCGTATAAAGGCATATATACATCATGTACACTGTGGCACTTGATCCCATGCATCTAGATCCATGCTAAATGGGTTCATACACAAGATTCCACATCATGGACGTGCCACGACATGACATCCACCCCCTCTAGAGTGAGAAGCACCAAGATGCATATGATCAAAGTAATTAAATGCATGCTCCACTTGACCTTCCTGTACATATCTTGTACTTAGGACATTCCAAAACACATCATTTCAACAAAGCTACTCTTTTGGATCCTTGCCACATGAAGGGCATAGAAAGAGGGTACCATGCTACCACATTTCAACACTTCCCAAGCGTTCTATTTTCAGCCAAAGAGCATTGCCAGTTTTCACTACTAAGTGCCAAAACAAAGATATTCACAAATGTACAAGTGCATCACTCTCATCCTCAAACTAGAGGAAGGGTAGGGCTTATTACCTCTATCATGCTTGTCATGTACATCTACATATACATGAGATAGCTTCTTCATTTATGTAGCTAAATCCAAAAACCATTTTTGAAAAAAAGCAGGACAGTGCCATTACTTTATGGTTTAAGCTTCCATTTCATTGTCTCTTGCATGCGGACATTAGTTTTGGGCAAGCTCGAAGTGCCACCCGGATTTCCCCATCCGTAGAGGAGCCCACCTCAGGTCCATGTAGGGATTCATCTAGATTCTTGTGAAAGCAATCAGAGGTGAGCATCCAATTATTTTGTGTAAAATCATATTTCCATGCAAGCATCTGGATGGTTGTGAAACATCCCTTAGTTTATGAGGAGCTTAAACATTTAAACCATAGTTGCAACTTGCAGGCAATGCGATATGGTCACTCTCTCTCTCTCTCTCTCTCTCTCTCTCTCTCTCTCTCTCTCTCTCTCTCTCTCTCTCTCTCTCTCTCTCTCTCTCTCGTACATAGTACGTAGGTAATTTTATGCTATGTATGTAATTTTAGGGTGCATCACTCCTTTAGAGTCTTGGCTCCACCATGTTGACCACTGACTTGAGACACAATACACACACACACACACACACACACACACACACGTTCTCTCGCTCTCTCATCTAGTAAGTTGCAACATGCAGGTAATTGTATGGTACATTACAATGGATCCCTACTTTGTTTAAGGGGGATTACTCGTAAGTCATTTGACCTTTTGCATTTTTTATGAGAAAGTTAGTCTTCTAACTTTTAGTGAAGATATGATTTGTATTGGAAACAGGGTAAAGATTTATGGTGGCCTACAGAAGAGAGAGAGAGAGAGAGAGAGAGAGAGAGAGAGAGAGAGAGAGAGAGAGAGAGAGAGCTACCTGGACTCCAACGAAGTGAGAGAGTGGGGGGGAACTCCCATAGGCACACATTAAAATCCAAAAACGTTCAAATGCCACATGGAGAACATCCAACAATTCAATTCAATGGTAAAGAAATTGCAACAAAAAATCTTCGCTTTTCCTTATGCCCTTATGTATGAGTGTTATATTAATTGACCTCATGAAAACATAAAGCATATAAAATATTAGTGAGAGTTTAGGAATTGATCTATTTTTTGTATAAATATATCACTAAAACAAATTACACACTAAAATGATGCATACTATTAAATGAAATAAATACATAATATCTTTATGATAGAAATGAATATTGAAAATATTTAAACCTAATCCCTAATAATAATACATGCACTAAAGTAACAAGGTGACATTTACATATCAAAACAGAAAGTTGAAAAAAAATCTTAGTTGTGAATTTCTTTTAAAGCCAATCCCTAATAACAATACATGCACTAAAGTAATAAAGTGACATTTGCATATCAAAACCAAAAGTTGAAAAAAAAATGAGTGGTGAAAAAATTCTTTCATCTAAGGGAGACACTTATATAAAGGGACCAAATCACAATGATGAAAAGAGACACTTACATTATAAAAGGAAAATATAACTTTTATAAAACTTATAAACTAAACAAAGATTTTAAAAACAAAAAAAGTCAAGTCACCATTAAATAAAGAGACCAAATTACAATGATGGAAAGAGACATTTATATTATTAAAAAAATATATAACCTTTATTAAACAGAAAGTTAACTGAGCATTAAAAGAAGGGACCAAGTTGAAATGATGGAAAGACCCATATATATTATAAAACAAGCTCACCTAACATGTGTTGCCAATCCGTGATTCTTAATCAACGGTTCAAAAAGTTCACCAATTGTCCACCCACTCTCCTATGGCCTTCTGAAGGACAAAAAAAAGTTACAAAGTAGCTATAGAGCTATAAGAGAACTCTAGAATGTAGGGCTACAAGACCTAAATGAAGATACAACCATAGGCTACGAAATATTTGTACTACCAAGGGATAGTGGATATTGTATATACCAAAAATGAGAAAGGGGAGCCATAGAACTAACTATACATGAGAAGGACTTGTTTTGGTGGTTTCTTGGGATTGCATTCTTGTAAAAGCTTTATGTAGCGTGGAAATATGGTACCCTTCTCAGTTCAGTTAGTCTTCTAACTTTAATGAGATGGGAAGGTTTTTACTTTATAAATTACTAGTATGTGACCCGTGCGTTGCTACGGCCAAAGAAACATCGCTTCTATTCTTGTAGGGATATCTTCTCTTCCACGTGAAACACTATCAATACTCTATTCATACATGTATATTCTATTGCATTTCTAAAAGCAACGCATTACACAACCTCTTGAAGATTCTAACAAACATAAATATATGTAAGATTATACAAAGCATTCTTTGATACCAAGCTTGGGAGCTTCTCATAGACATTGTTTTTCATAAGATGCTAGTCCTTGTTCAAAAAACTTAGGATTGCTCTACTTCTATTGTGGTAGAGAGAGAGAGAGAGAGAGAGTCTCCTCCTTCTAGTGTATCTTGGTTTAGCAATGCTACCAATGTTGATTATATAGATTAGGTAAGTTAGCATGGTATGAAGAAATGAGAGCCGTTTGGAATCAGTAGCAATAAAGATGTTTTTGAAAATTGAGTGCGTTCTAGAATTGGTTTCAACCATAGGAACATAATTGAATTCAATATCTCTCTACTCCACTCTCTTACATACTTCTATCCTTGCGTCTCTTTTATCAGTGTTGAGATGTAGAGAGAAACAAAGAGAGAGAGAGAGAGAGAGAGAGAGAGAGAGAGAGAGAGAGAGAGAGAGACGAGACAAGAGACACACCATATACGCTCCCAAAGATTGATTCATATTGAGAACAAGATACAAATATATAGGTGAGACCAAGTTGAGTAGAGTGAGCCATATATAGCTCCAACACCCCCACTCAAACAAAGGTCTCTAGCTTTGGATGAAAAAACCCTTGGGGAGTTCAAGGGAAAAACCCAAGCCCCTATACAATGTGAAAATATGAACCAACGATGATGATGTGAAAGTGAATTGTGCATCTATGTACAAATATTCAAGTGACTCAGAGATCACAATGTGCAAATGTGGAGTGTGCATAGTGCATGGTACCTAAAAGATTACAATGTCATATGTATAAAGCTATTACAATAGCAAATAAGCTAATCTAGAAAGAGTGAGGCCGAAGCAACTCCAAGCTCCGAGCGCAAGAGGATAAAACGTGACTCGTTGAGGCCTTTGGTCAAAATATCTATAATCATCTGGTCACTTGGATAGTGTTCGACCATAATGGTTCCTTTGCGTACTTCATACCTGACATAATGATAATGGACAACAATGTGCTTTGACTTATTATGTTGAACATAGTCTTTTGCAAGACTAATAGCACTTTGGTTGTCACACCACAAGGGTGTGCTAGAAAGAGGAGAGTGACCAATATCAACCAGCATTTGTCGAAGCCAAATCAACTCACGAGCTGCAAGTGATGCCGCAACATATTCTGACTCAATCGTAGAAATTGCAACACAACTCTTGCTGGTCCAAGAAACAAGACAACCATTTATAAAGAAGCAATTTCCACTAGTAGATCGCATAGATAAATGTGAGCTTGCCCAGTCTACATTTGTGTAACCCAAAAGAGAAAGAGATTGCATAGAATCCGATGTGAGTTGTCGTCAATAGACTAAACCAAAATCTGTAGTGCCTTTCAAGTATTTCAATACACGCTTTGCAGCAGACCAATGCTTAAGAGAAGGACATGCAAGATGTTGTCCAAGATAATTAGCAGCAAACAGAATATCAGGACGAGTGTTCATGCCAACAAACTGCAGACATCCAATCAAGTTAGCATAAGGTTGATTTGTGACAAGTTGACTGCCATTGTCAGAAGTGTTCTTCGTAGGCATATCGACGCTAAGAGTTTGGGGGAAAAAAAGCCGAACCCGCGCGAAGGGGCCATTTTCGCCCTCAACGCGCGTGTTCTCAGATCTTGGCCGGGCAACATACACAACGCCCGGACCTCATCAATCTCCTCCATGGTCAATAGTCTAACCGGGCGTTGTGCATGTCGAGCCAAAGTGACCTGGATCGTCTAATGCAGCCTCTGACTTCATTTGACCAGCTCAAAATACATTCGAAGCTCAACTCTCACCTTTACACATGAAAGTCCTCTAGGGAGCAACAACAGCGCCGTCGTTGCTCTTAGAGACAAGCTTCCTCCTCAAAAAAGGTTGGGCGGGGGCATATAACAAGTCGTAGGTCAAACGGATAGAAGAAACGCCCAAAATACAAGCTGTTTTTAAAGTCCGATTGGGTTTTTCTACGAGAAAACGCAAACGGACTTCATAAACGGCTTCTACTCCGTAAGTCAAATCCGGTTGTGTTTTTCTATGGAAAAACGCAAACGGACTTTGGAAATGGCTTCTATGCCTACTGAAACCATCCGTAGTCCATTAGGTAGTCTTAAGGCAATGTCAAGAGCGTGTATGGCAAGTCGTAGGTCAAACGGACAAAAGAAACATCAAATACACAAGCCGTAGGTCAAATCCAGTTGCGTTTTTCTACGAAAAAACGCAGACGGTCTTTGGAAACTCATTATATGCCTACCGAAACCATCCGTAGTCCATTAGGTAGTCTTTAGGCAATGTCAAGAGCGCGTATGGCAACCCGTAGGTCAAACGGATAGAAGAAACGCCAAAATATACACAAGCCGTAGGTCAAATCCGATTGCCTTTTTGTACGGAAAAACGCAGACGGACTTCGGAAACTGATTCTACGCTTACCGAAACCATCCGTAGTCCATTAAGTAGTCTTAAGGCAATGTCAAAACCGTGTATGGCAAGCCGTAGGTTAAACGGACAGAATAAACGTCAAATACACAAGCCGTAGGTCAAATCCGGTTGCGTTTTTCTACGGAAAAACGCAAACGGACTTCGGAAATGGCTTCTATGCCTACTGAAACCATCCGTAGATGATTAAGTAGTCTTCAGGAAATGTCAAGAACACTTATGGCAAGCCGTAGGTCAAACGGATAGAAAAAATGCCAAATACACAAGCCGTAGGTCAAATCCGGTTGCATTTTTCTACGGAAAAACGTAAGCGGACTTCGGAAATGGCTTCTATGCCTACCGAAACCATCCGTAGTTCATTAAGTAGTCTTAAAGCAATTTCAAGAGCGTGTAATGCAACGCAATGCAACGGTCGCAATGCAACGGTACGCAGAGATGGAAACAAACTTGTGCAAATAGATTCTACAAAAGTTTGGACAGATGCGAGCGACACATTTGCTCTCCCTGAACATTGCGAGCAAGTGGTCTTTGTACCGGACCCTCGAGAGAGACAATTGTGCTTTGTGGTTCAGGTTGCTCCAAGAAATAAACAAGTATTTGAAGGGCAAGATCTCCTGGAGGAAAGTCAGTCAGACGACGTCCATACTACTGTGACATTAGATCAGATGGACGAAGGTATGGCAGAGGAAGCTGACAGATATACGAGGGATGACGCAGACGAGCCATAATTGACACTTGTAGATGAAGATAAAATGGATGAAGACAATCTGCCAGAACGAGTTGGGACAGAGTTATGTTTGCAATTAGAGATAGACGATGATACGGTGCAAGATCTTATCGATGATGCCTCACTCGTCGAGGCCTAGGCCTGTAAGTGTTTGTGTGAAGACGTTGATTTAAAATTAAGCTTAAAGTTAATTTAAACAATTGTGTTCTGACGCTTTATTTTACTTTCTTTGTGCAGGACTTTAGTATGGCAGACCAGTTTCCAGATCCCGCTTCTATGAGTGCAGATGCATTCATGGGCTTCGTTACACGGATGACGCCTGCTCAGATAGCAGAGGCTTCTCAGTACTGGGTAGCCAGAGGCACGGGTACTACGCCTTCGGGCTTCACACATGAGGGTACGACGCCTAGGGAGGGGACACCTGGGGGGGGGGGGGGGGGGGGGGGGACGCCTATGGGTACGATGCCTGCTTCTCCCATCACGGCCTCTTCGACACCTAGGGGTGGGGCAGAGGCGGGTAATGCTCATCTTCGTAGCACAGGTGCATTCGCCGATCTCGACGATCGTCAAGTGGAGGTGGTGGTTGCTCTGGAGGAGGGTCCACAGATGCTTCGACCCCTCCTCGCTCATGACCCCCGTCCTATCCAGGCGCACCTCTCGACACACCTCTTGGCACATCTCAGACGCCTTGGGGGGCACACGATCCTAGTGCCTCCAAGCTCTATATTGTATGGGAAGATGGTTCTGTTGACATGGATAGAGTCGGGACTGAGATGAGACAGCGGATTCGCCTGCTCGCGGAGCTACAATTTTCGACCAGCATTCTGACGTCTTGGGGTGAGCAGGAAAAGGACAAAGTCACTTACATAGTGGAGACCATCCTGAGAGAGTACCAACCTGCTCCGGGTTCTGACGTTGTTCCGAGGAGGTGGATCAAGGGTGTTGCACGGGACACCGTGAAACATCGACGAGATGCAGCTCGGAAGGCTTTCAAGAACGGCTCGCTGAAGCCTTCGGACATCCCACACAAGACGTGGCTGCAGATCAGGGAGGATGAGCGGACAGCGACCACGCGGTTCAGACAACAGCGTGAAGCCACGCAGATACAACAGATGACCAGGGGACATCTCATCTTGGCAGCGGAGGCTTCGACACCTTTCGCTATGAATTTGTGAGTTTCTAATCTAATCTTAACTATGGCGTTTTTTAAAACGCGATGAATCATGTATTCTTATTAATTTGATTTTTGTATAAACGCAGAATCTTGCGATGCATCGAGCCCCGACACGTCAGGAGGAGTCAGATGGATATCGCAGAGGTATCTATGAAGTATTGAATGATCTTGATGCTTCAGGAGAGCCTGTAGACTGGGAGGCCTTACAGTCTCGCTGGTCGCTTGAGGTGAGATGTTAATATGTGTGAGTTGATTGAATTAAGTAATTATATGTGAAGTAATATCAATACTAATTTTGTGAGTTGTCCTATGTGTAGGTTGTGACGCCTAGTCATCAGTGGACCGGATTTCATATATATGCTTTGTGAGACATAGACACGCTTCTGTGTCTCCTTTTGTATAGACATATATATATGGTTATGATTATTGTTCAGATAGTTATTTTTTTTCTTATGGTTATGGTTATTGTCATTGTCATTGTATAGACATGGTTATTTCTACTATTCTTGTATAGACATAGTTATGGTTCAGGTTTTGTTTATGGTTATGTTCAACTTTCTAGTTATGCTTATGGTTATTGTTAATTTTGTTTTTGATTATGATCAAAGTGGTTATGGTCGGTTATGGTGTTAAGTTATGGTTATGCTTTTAAGTTATAGTTATGGTTCGTTATGGTTATGCTTTTAAGTTATGGTTATGGTTCGTTATGGTCATTGGCCTTAAATATCATGTGAGATCCTACATGGATAGCATATAGGAGGCGTATACATGATATATATATTTTTAAAAGTTTATGTAAAAACGAAGGGAACTCTGCCGAAATTTCTGCGGGAGCACGGTTGATTTTGGTGCTGCTCGCTTTCTTGGGCAGAGGGCAGGAAGTCTGGCTGTGGTGGCTGTGTCCATCTTTTCACTGGGCACAGGCTAGGCTACCTGCCCTCTGCCCAAGAAATATTTTTTCTGTTATGGTCGTCGATATCCGCATCGCTATCTGCGTCTATATCAGCTTCTACATACGCGTCGCTATCTGCGTCGCCAATAAACCCTTTCCACGCGTATATCGACGCTCTTTGCAACAGTTTCACAGGGATGCATGTAGCGCGGCGTATAGCGACGTTAAGCGTCGCTATATACGTCGATAACACCTTTTTTTGTTGTAGTGAATATCCAATAAAAATAACTTTAAGACTAGGAGCATCAAGCTTTGTTCGTGTTTCTTTGGGAACATGAATATAAGCAATACATCCAAAGGTTCGAAAATGAGATACAGAAGGAATGTCACCTGTCCATGCTGTGATGGGTATCTTACCAGAGGGTGCAGTAGTAGGAAGATGATTCTGAATAAATACTGCTATCAAAGTAGCTTCAGCCAAGAAAACACGAGATAAGCCAGAATAAATCAGCATGCATCTTACAGCATTCAGAATAGTGCGATTCTTTCGTTCAGCAACACCGTTCTGTTGAGGCAAATATGGAATAGTATGTTCATGATGAATTCCATTGTCAACACAGTAACTCACAAACTCTCGAGAAACATATTCGCCTCCATTGTCACTACGAAGCTTCTTAAGGCGACGACCAGTTTGAAGTTCCGCAGCCTTGTGGAATGGTTTGAAAACTGAGGCTTCAGATTTTTGTCTAAGTAAAAATGCAGTCGTATACCTTGAGAAATCATCAATGAAAGTAATGAAGTAGCGATATTGTGATCTCGAAGAAGGCAGAAGTCCACATATATCAGTATGAACAAGATCCAATATGTCATGAGAATGAGTTGTATTTGAAAGAGGAAAGGGTATACGATTGTGTTTCCCAAGAGCACAAAATTCACAAATTCCCATATGGGGATGGGCTTTAAGATCCATGCCATGAACAAGATCACGACGTTGAAGATCAAGAAGTTTTGAGAAATCAGCATAAACAAAACGGTGATCCCTTACTTTGCAATCATAATCACCTGGAGCAGTGACAACATTTGCTACAGCATCGTTGAGAGAGAGTTCAAACAAATCACCATTTCGAGGAGCAGTGGCTATAGTCTATCCAGCTTTCTCAATTCGGCATTTGGTATGATCAAATCCAGCAAACAGACCAAGATCAACAAGTCCAGAAACTGAAAGAAGATTACGTTGAAGATATGGTACATGTAATACTCCTCGCAAAATTCAAGTGGAAGAAGATAAGGTACCAAGATATAAGTCACCAATACCCTTTACTTGACAAGTAGTATCATCACCAAGATCAACCACACGTTGAACTGGTAGTGGCTGATAGTTATGGAGCCACTTAGACTGATATGTCATATTTTCTGTAGCACCAGAATCGATAATAAAAAGTGATCCATCATGTACATGAAGTATTCTGTCTAGAGCAACTGAACATAGGACGCAGCTTGTTTCTGGTACAATATTGTTTCGATGTTCATTAGCATATGCTCTATTACGATCTGTGTCGAATCGATGCTTATAGCACATATGAGTGGGATGATCAGATAGTCCACAATATTCACAAGAAGAAGAAGAAGAGTCTATAGATAAACGTAGTTGTTTCGTGGTAATATTGAGTTCTTCATCATATTGGCATGCCCAACAATCATCTTCAGTATGGCCATTTCTGTTGCAGTAAGAACATTGCTTATTAGGAAATTTGAGACGAGAGAAAATATTACTGCGACGGCCACCTCTGTGGTTTTCTCGTTGAAATGGACGCCTTCGAGCATAAAAAGCACGTTTCATCTATTGTGACTCAGTCTCCTCTTGTGAATCATAGTTGTATCGTGACCAGCATTACGACGTTCTTGACGTTGAGAGTATTCAATTAAAGACATGCAGGCTTGGTCAAAATCAAGACCATCTTTATTAGAGACAATAGTAACAATGTTATCATAAGAAGAGTCCTTCACCGTATCAAGGAGAAGTGTAATCAGTTGCTTTTGTGGAACAGGATCACCGGCAGCAGCAAGTTGATTAATAATAGATTTGAAAGATTCAATATGTCCTGTCATGGCAGTACCAACTTCATATTTTAACTTGTTAAGCAACCCTTTCAAATAAAGTATTTATGTAATAACAGATTTGTTCTGAAAGTTTGCAATAAGGTAATTCTATACGTCGTGGGAACTAGGCAGTTCATATATATCAAGCAAAAGGGAATCAGTAAGAGCAGAAAGAATATACCGACGAGCTGCTTTATCACGTCGTTGCCAATCCGTATAGACAACATTCCAATCTTCAAATATAGGTCCTTCAGTGATAAGCACGTTATCATTATCCGTATCAACAAGCTGAGGCGGACAAACACGATTTCCAAGAACAACGTCAGAGATTTCATCGCCTTCAAGAATTAACAACATCTTTGCTTTCCAGCCTGGAAATCCTTGGCCTTGGAAAGGAGGAACAGAATGCTGGCCAAAAGGAAAGCCGTTGACGAGAATATTCATAGCCATATCTTGTTGCGAGAAGACGTATAAGATAAGATCGCAAAATCTGCACACCATATATGGTGAAGGCCGCAATTGAGAATGAGAGAAATATGAGGACTGCGTTCAGTCAACGATAAACGCAAGAAGGATGCTCAAGAAACGTCCAAAGATGTGAGAGACGTCACCCAAAAAAGGCAGGGTAAAGGAGACGTTAATAATAAAAGAGTCCTCAAAATAGAGTGGTGTGAGACGCAAGATTGACAACCACAATACGAATAGAAAAAAGCTAAATTTTCTCGAAAAAGTTAATGCCAAAATTAAAAAAACGATGGCGGACGCTTCACGAAGAAGTACGACGAAGAAAGCTACGTCAAGCTCAATTGCAGTAAAAACAGCATAACTTTCTGCTGCGAACTCCGATTGACGCAAACCTAGAACTCAAATCGAAGAGCTCGAGGAGACGAACAAGTTTGGGATAAAAATCACCATTATACTTTTTTCATTCCTCCAAATTTTGAGCAGAAGACTCCCAAAAATTGAGATGAAGTTCAGGGTGTCATCAACAAGAAAACGTAATCAACGATTAGATTGATTAGCAATAAACATCACACAAAACACTAATCATATTCTTGTTGACACAAAACAACCACAGTTAACAAGAATCAACGCTCAAAAATAAAATTTGTAGCAATTTTAAATCTTACATGCAAATCGCATACACATACTGTTTTGTCACCATGAAATGAATCGGCGCGTGCACGTTACCGCTCTGATACCATGTTGAAATGTAGAGAGAAAGAGAGAGAGACGAGACAAGAGACACACCATATACGCTCCCAAAGACTGATTCATATTGAGAACAAGATACAAATATATAGGTGAGACCAAGTTGAGTAGAGGGAGCCATATATAGCTCCAACAATGAGCAAGAGATGGTAGAAGTGTACTCAAAACTTCTTATATGGCAAGAAGACCATCTTTACCTTGGTCTACCTAGAGTTGACAAAAGTGCTACCAAGTAGAGAAGTACAAACTAGGTAAGCCAACAAGTTTTTAAAGATAGTGTGTAATTATAAAATTTTTGATGTCTAAGAGTAGAGTTGTGAAAATATAAGGGCTCATAGTTTCCAATGTATCAAAAAAGCTTCAAGTTTCAAAGAGATAAGATGACGTTCTTTTCATATTAAGAATTTGATTACATCTATGCTGCCAAGCATGGTAATGATTTACGTCATCACCTAATCACAACAATACATAAGCATCTTAGTATGATAAGGTGCACACTATTTGTTCATGTACACTTTCAAATCATTTTCATCTTAAAATGTGATAGAAATGAAAGCAAAGTAAGGTTGCTCAATTGTTTATTTTTGTAGGATTTTTCGCCATTATACTAAACTGAAGGGCATGGTGTAAAATTGAGGTAGTGACTAAAATCATGCATGCCATTGATCTCTATCTATCTTTATCCTCTATTTACAAAATCATATTCCTCTTTGAGAGATCAAATTGAATTCAACCAGCTTGAGCCTATTTCCTTGCGCACAATCTATACTATACCACCATTTGGCTTGATAGTTGCTCTGTTAAATGTGTGATTGGACATTGAGGCAATGTAGGACAACCTCTTTTTGTGTACACATTAGGCTCCTTGAAAATTTGGGAATATGAGTATCCTACCCTACACACACACACACATACATGTATACATATCCATATATACATGTATGTGTGTGTGTGTATACATATATATATTCTTATATCTAAGATTTGTCACATAGGTCTTGAAGCTTTTTGTTCTTGTTATAGCACAATAACTATGACATTCAAAACTTTTATGCTCCCTTCCTGCCCGCCGTCCCCAAACTCTCTCTTTCTCTCTCTCTCTCTCTCTCTCTCTCTCTCTCTCATCTCTCTCACACACACACACACACACACACACACACACACACACACACACTACGTATAGATGGATAGCATTTGCATGGAGCTCATGTGTGCACACAATAATGGTATAGTAGTTGAAAAATTGGCAGTGCGGTTGAAGTGATGACCTCAATTCAATGCATGAAAAGGATGAGCAAACTTCTTTTTTCAATCTCTGTAAAGAAAAGTGTAGATGGCTATGATTGGTATCTCTCTCTCTCTCTCTCTCTCTCTCTCTCTCTCTCTCACAGGTCTTGAGTCTTGAACTTGAGACATCGAATAGATCTTTGAGATCTCATTGATCGCTCCTACATTTAAATTCTTCTTTTTTCAAGACGTTGTGTGTTGTGTGGGTGTGTGTGTGTGTGTGTTGAAGAGAGAGAGAGAGAAGAGAGAAGAGAGAGAGAGAGTGTTTAGAAGATGAAACAAAATATAACTTTATTCTCACCCAAGTTGCCATATATATCTTCTAGGATTGTCCCTCTGGGATTAAAAAATTTATTATTATTATTATTATTATTATTCTCTCTCTCTCTCTCTCTCTCTCTCTCTCTCTCTCTCTCTCTCTCCCCTTTCCATAAATATTCAAGTGTTAAAGACTTGTTGTGTAACTGTAGCGTCTTTTTTAGATTGTTCTTACACCCTTAAACATTTTATTCTCTCTTTCTCCTCTTCTCCCTTCTACTTGCTGTGTCATTCATTCAACACTAAAACATTTTTCTCTATGTATGTGTGTATGTGTGTGTGTGCCTGTCAAAATTTAGAGAATTTATTGATTTTTAACCATTTTTTACGGTTTCACTCTTAAAAACAAAAATGACAGAATATCTGAGAACTGGTAAAAGGTACGTTAACTGTGCAATCTCTCTCCCTATTTGGGGTGCCAATGAGAGGGTTGATTTTTGTTGGGCATTTTATTTATTTTCTATGGGTGAAAAATGTTAGGTACCCTTTTGAAAATACACTGTTACTCTAAAAAAACCATATTATCTTGGAAATTTGACTTGGTGTGTCCCTAAGTTGTATATCACGTGTGTTCAAGGAATTTTTTAAACTCCTTATTTGGGAATTTTTCACAAACAATTCAATATATATATTAAAAAATTCAATTACATTTTATGGTATCTTTTTGTATGCAAAAATCTGAGAAAAGGAATAACCCCTTCTGCTGTACTCATGTGATAGTGGAATATTAAGCGACCCCCCTGAGAAATTTGAAGGGCTTGAAGGCTGTCCTTCGTGAGACGGAGCCCTATAAGCTCGAATGGAAAATATCTCTCTCTCTCTCTCTCTCTCTCTCTCTCTCTCTCTCTCTCTCTCTCTCTCTCTCTCTCGTGCACGTGCACGTACACGCACACACATGCAATGCAACTCTCTCTCTCTCTCTCTCTCTCTCTCTTCTCCAGGTCTTCAACATGAGACCATCTCATAGATCTTTGAGATCTCATTGGATCGCTCCTACAACATTTGAAATTCTTCTTTTTTCAAGATGTGTGTGTGTGTGTGTGTGTGTGTGTGTGTGTGTGTGTGAGAGAGAGAGAGAGAGAGAGAGAGAGAGAGATACAAGATGAAATAAATATAACTTTATTAGATCACCTATGGGATTAAAAAATTTATGATTATTATTGTTATTATTATTATTCTTCTAATAATCATAAATTTTTTAATCCCATAGGTGATCTAATAAAGTTATATTTATTTCATCTCTCTCTCTCTCTCTCTCTCTCTCTTCATAAATATTCAAATGTTTGTGTAACTTCAGCGTCTTTTTTGGATTGTTTTTACACCCTTAAACATTTTATTCTCTCTTTCTTCTCTTCTCCCTTCTACTTGTTGTGTCATTCGTTCGACGCTAAAACATTTTTCTCTACGTGTGTGTGTGTGTGTGTGTGTGTGTGTGTGTGTGGAGTTGATTTTTAATAGGCACCTTTGCCTATCAAAATTTAGAGAATCTATTGATTTTTAAGCATATTCCAGGGTTTAACTCTTTTTTAAAGAAACGACAAAATATCCAAGAACTGGTAAAAAGGTACGTTAACTAGGCAATGTCTCTCTCTATTTGGGGTGCCAATGAGAGGGTTGATTTTTGTTGGGCATTTTATTTATTTTCTATGGGTGAAAAATGCTAGCGACCCTTTTGAAAATACACTATTACTCTAAGAAAAACATATTATCTTGGAAATTTGACTTGGTGTATCACTAAATATAAATTTTGTGTATCATGTGCGTTCAAGAACTATTTTAAACTCCTTATCTTACAATTTTTTACAAACAATTCAGTCTATATAAAAAAAAATCCAATTACATTTTATGGTATCTTCTTGTATGTGAAAACATGAGAAAATAAAAATCCAATTACATTTATGGTATCTTCTTGTTGTACTCACTTGATAGTCGCATAAATATTAAGTGACCCCCCCCTGACCCCCCCCCCCACCCCCCCCCCCTCCCCCCCCCCCCCTTGCCCAAGAAACTTGAAGGGTTTGACGGATGTCCTTGGTGAGACGGAGCCCTATGAGCTAGAAAGGAAATCTCTCTCTCTCTCTCTCTCTCTCTCTCTCTCTCTCTCTCTCTCTCTCGTCGTGTGCACGTGCATGTACACATACACAGACACACATGCAATACGACTCTCTCTCTCTCTCTCTCATGGTTAATAACATGGATAACGAGTCCTTCATTTGCATGTATTTTCTCAAAGTGAAACTACCCAAGTCGACACCACAGGAGTTGTTTTTTTTTTTCAATCTCTCTAAAGAAATAAAAACTAAAAAATATATATATCAATATTGGTCTTGAAAAAAAACTCTTAAAAAGTAAAAACCAAATATATCTTTAAAAATTAAATTCTCATTAAATAATAAAATCTCCACTAAATTTATCTCCTTTTTGTTATGTGCATTTTAACCAATACATTTATTCTTTATAGAGGAGAAAGCATTTGACTTTGTATGAATAAAGCACTTTCTACTACTAAAGAAAAAGAAACTCTTTTGATTTTACATTCGACAAAAGCTGAAAAAGTTCTTACAATCTTACTCTCCCTTTCGTATTTTAGAGAGGTTTTCTCTTAAGTGAAGCACTGAGTGATACATGGAGGGTCTCTCCTTCCTTGAAAAATTTAAGCTGCACTAGTAAAACAGCGCCGTGTTCGGCGGCGGCATGGCCTCTGTTACCACCCCCCCCCCCCCCCCCTCGCACTCTCTCTCTCTCTCTCTCTCATCTCTCTCTCTCCTCTCTCTCTCTCTCTCTCTCTCTCTCTCTCTCTCTTGCTCGCGCCAGTTCAAGGCAAGGCGAAAAGGAGAAATTCCACCGGAAAAATAGAGTAAAATAGTGTAAAACCCAAAAAAAATAAACCTAAGTTTCTAAAATTTTTCTCTCGGCAAGTTCAAGGAAAGGAATTTCATAAGTTTGGAAAAAAATGACTTTGCCCGACCACTGTTTGCAATGCACACGCAAATAGGCATGTAGCTCGCGCACAAAGAGGCATTGTCTATTCGCCGCCCTCTTCTCTCTCTCTCTCTCTCTCTCTCTCTCTCTCTCTCTCTTCCTCTCTCTCTCTCCTCTCTCCTCTCTCTCTCTCTCTCCCCCTAGCTCTCCCTAGCTCTCTCTAGCTCTCTTTCTCGCTCCCCCTCCTCCTCCTCTCTCTCCTCTCTCTCTCTCCCTCCTCCTCTCTCTCTTCTCCTCTAAAGCTCTCTTCTTCTCTCTCTCCTCTCTCTCTCTCTCTCTCTCTCTCTCTCTCCTCTCTCTCTCTCTCTCTCTCTCTCTCTCTCTCTCTCTCTCTCTCTCTCGTCCGGAGTCTGGAGTCTGTGGAGGTGGACAACACCTGTGCTAGCGAATCCTGTAAATGGGCGACACTAAGATCCCCTCCTCCTCCAACACCTACGGTTCTCCTCTTGATTCCCACTGGCCTACAACCAGTGTTCGAGAAAAATGTGTCTCAGCTTAATGTCGAGCCCGCCTCTAAGTCTGCTACCACCTCTGAGTCTGCTAACGAAATGTAGTGGACCGCTTTATTTCAGAGAACTCAGTGCCTGTAAAAGAGATACAAGGCACACTTGATTCACTTGGTGTAAGCAAAAGAGGATATTCGGCTATCCAAAAGTCTGTCTCATCCATCTTTGTTAAGAAGGGTATAAAATCCAAACTTCTACCATCAGCCTCAAGTGTTTGGAAAGAGAGGCTTCAGCTTAACGAGGCACAGGGAGACTATCTTGGACAGCCCTTTCATATTAAAGCAACTTACAGTGGCCATGGAGCCAACATGGCATATGATGAGTTCAATAATATTTTATGGACCTGCGGATATTACAGAAGAGAATGGTGGAGTTTTACAACATCAAATTTGAAGAGTCACGAGGGGTATTACATTTTGTGTTAAAACTGGATGAGTGTGAGCTTGTTAAAGAGAAAAAGCTAGAGCGTGTTACTATTACTTTAATGAATAGAGCCCTCTCAAAGTGTCCCAGTGATGATCCTTTATATTTTAGTGTTCAATCAGAATCTAGCATATGGTGGCTTGGTGCGTTTGAGGTAAGCGAGATTCTCAGGTAAGCTCAAATGTTCACATCTACTTAAGTCTCATTTATTTGTGTTGCAGGTAAAGAAAGAAGATCAATGAGATTCTATATTGGGTGTTCCATCGAACTAATATCCGGAGGTGATTGACGACAGATTAACCAGGGAGAGGTACTACGTCTAGATGGAAGGGGAGACTTTCAAGTTCGTGGCATCTTGCAGGTGTGACCTCAAACATTAAAGTGCATGTATAATTGTGGAATGGGTGCAATGGCAAAGTCGCCGTGTTTGTTCTGCATGGAGCCTGCAAAGGTCATGGACCCAAAGTGGTGGAGAAAAGCTCCAACACGTCACATTGAGGATCCTGCTTTTCGACTCGTTTTGAAAATACCACTTGTGAATGTCCACATTTGTACATGCATGCCTTTGTAGAATTGTGGAGAAATTGGTCTACTTATATATCAGGTTTGCTTGGAAGATTAAGAACTCGGCAGAACGACAAGTAGCTTTGCAGTGCTTAGAAATGGTACTGTCGGATATGGGGCTTCATGGTGGCAATGTGAAAATCCAGCGGATGAAAAGAGATCAACTGCTGAGAAGGATGTCCCATGTCAAACCTCCATCGGTGGGGTGAAGACACGGAGGTTTTTTATCTAAACACCAAGGTACAAGAGATCCGAAGCTTACAAAACATGGAAAAATATATAACACATCTTATGTTAGCAAGGTAGAGTATCAGAGCTGGAAAAAGCTACATATGCAGTCAAAGACCAAGAACCACCAACTACTCGTAACGCGAAGGCTGAGGTTTGGCGATCAATAGACACCCTATTTTGATGATGTGCGACAAAGATGACTGGTCACAAGGTGAATGAACAAGTTCAAGGATAATCTCAACCTTCTGAAAAAATCATTCAAGACAGCATGGACAGACACCCCAGATTAACTCACTACATGGTATTATCGTGTATATCATTCTCTCTTATGTGCAAATATGTGAGTGTAAAACATTCTAACTAATTTGTTTTTCAATATCTAGCACATCATCTTCAATCATTTACCAATTTTATACAAAAGTATGGGAACCTGGCAATATGGAAAATACCAAGGGATGGAAAAGTCTCATTACATGGCAAGAAATGCTTATTTCAGGCACACACGACATGTTGGCTCTCGAATCAAGGCTAACAGTTTGAGAGAACTGTTTGAATGGTTCTATCGTAGAATCATTCATCGAATGCAGCAAAAGAAGTCTTGGCAAATTCAGCAACAGCACAAGCCATCAGACATTTACAACAACAAAAAGTTAAAAGATCAATGGCATACAATAACTCCGGAGCTCATGAAAGTCAACGAAGGTGAGAGAGACAATGGTGTATGTGAATCACAAGTGGAGAAAGATACTCTGAGTGGATGACATTGTCCAAAATTTATGTAATAACATGAATCTTATACAATTGCTACTTGAAGTGTATCAAGATTTTTGAAGGTTCAATTTTGTTTTTTTGGCACGTCACCCTTGTAACGAATCGTGAGATGTTTGCCATACTCTAAAAGTTCATCTGGGTTTTGTCTACCAAGAGCTAGCGCCATTGCTGTGTAGGTGTAGTAATACGCTGTCCGACCACCTGTATAGCCCGGCAATAACCAAAACAATCTCTAGCAAACACTTTGTCCACAAGAATGACTTTATCTGCACTTTTGGGCAGCACGGGTCCACCCAAGAAGCGGATAGTGTCTTGAAATGTGTAAGTTGCTATTGAACCCTCTTGTGACATGGAATTGTGAAAAACTACTATCGACCAACTCGCAAAGCTTTGAAAGGTTACTTGCGCTAGGGCCGCATCCCTTCCGCGATACTCTCGAGTCCGCCGTCGAAGGAATCATCCTTGTCAGCAATCCAAGACTGCACATATCATGCAAAGTGACACAAAGAGAGAGATAGAGAGACAGAGAGAGAGAGAGACAGAGAGAGTTACCATGAAGCTCTCATCCTGCAAGAAAGAGGTTTTTCCTGACACAGGTCTACATATGTAGTTGACCCCTGACCTGAATGGTTAAACCAATCCCTCCACTTCTTTGTTACTTGTTGATGGTCTTAGGCTTTGTCTTATTTCTTGGAAGGTGGCTTCATCAGTAGTGTCTCCTTGTATTTTTCAGCTTTCTCAAAGCATCTTTGGAGGCATTCCATTGGATTGCTAGATGTTTTCATTGCCTCATCATCACTACTATCCTCTGAAACAAATCCACTCCTCTCCTCTGGACTCTGGAAATAATAGCCAGGGAGAAATCCTCCCTTAAATGAAAGAAGATGCTTTGCACATCATGTAAGAAGATATAGGTCCTGTCTCCAATCCTGAAGTCAGGCACAACAGGCAACATCATCTGAGCATGCTTCTCAGTGAAGTTACTGACATCCAATGAAGTTTGATTTCTGTGGTTTTCACAGAGAGCATCTTACTTTTTTGTACTTCAATTGCCTCAACCTCAAGGTCGACTGTATCTTCAACCTCCTCGACTTCTTGTATATGAGTTGTCTCCTCGCATTCTTCATCTGGTGCTGCATCCTACTCCTCTAACACCTCATCAGGATTCCGCATGAGGAATCCAAAC